>NC_069500.1:755349529-755569529 GCF_027579735.1 Bombina bombina
ATGGACATTGTGTAACACGCCATATCGCCATATATTGGTTGAAAGTTCCTTGACATGTGTAACACAGCTCCATCTATTGGTAGAAGGTTCATCACCAAAATGTGTAGTGGGGAAACAGACTAATTTGCATATGTTTTGCATAGAGTGACAATTCAATGTATGGTTGTGAGTTTTATCGTTTATCCCTCCCCTGAATCCCCCTTCCTTTTGTTAGAGATATTTTACTATTATGTTTTTTACTCTATGTTTTCTATATATTTATGTTTTATGTGGCATGTCACCTAAGTTAAATGGGGTGTTGTTAGAGTCTAGTACAGAGTGAAATCACACTTTTATGAGTATCTTCTTTTGGAACTGGTTGTTTAGGCTGGTTCTATCAAGAATTCCTGTAGTAGTGTTAGGACCTGCTATTTGGCTACACTTATCAAACTGTATAAACAGGTACACATTAGGTAAATGCATATTTGACTGTTACATAAATTTTTTTTGATAAAACAGCATATTTAATATGCTGTGTTGAGTACAAATTTGCCATCATGAGGTACAAAGGGCTTGACACTGGGGCAGTTATCTAGATTGTAAGTTCCCACGGGAACAGGGCCCTCAATCCCCCCTGTATTTGTCTGTAAAATGTTGTGTCTTATCGGATTGTTTCTCCACTGTACTGTTATCCTTGTACCCATGGGCAGCGCTGCGGAATCTGTTGGCGCTTTATAAATAAAGAATAATAATAATAAAAGGCCAAATTTATACAATTTTTAAGGATACATAGCATTGAAGTCCTATCTAGTCACCAAAGGTACATATTTGTCTTTGAAAGGTACAATCTGCAAGGGTACCAATATGTACCCATGTTAAAGGGTACAGCGGGTGTACCTTTGAGGGTACTGCCCCAGTGAGAAGCTGTTGTACCCCTAAAGGGACAATTTTTGCACATTTTTTTCTGACAGTGTATAATGCAAATAACAGTCTACATTTATTTAAAACAAATATTACCTTTCTGATTACAGTACTGTCCTATCTTTCATAGGGTACTGTGTATACAAAATGTTTAAAAAATGATATAAAACTACCTTTAGGTTACATGTATAAGCTGTATTATGGCAAGTAAATATTGGCTCAACGATATAAGAAATTGTTGTACTTCGTTCCATCTCCTCTCCAAGCTGACCCATTTTGCAAAAACAAATATTCCAAAATCAAAACTATTCCGAAAATCCAAACCTTTTTCGGTCCCAAGTAGCTTGGATAAAGGGTTTTCTGCCTGTGCTAGAGTTCTTATTATTATCGGTTATTTGTAGAGCGCCAACAGATTCCGCAGCGCTTAGATGCTTTTCCTATAAAGAAATGCCCTAATATTTTCATAATAATAGTTTCTTTCATGTAATTAGCAAGAGTCCATGAGCTAGTGACGTATGGGATATACATTCCTACCAGGAGGGGCAAAGTTTCCCAAACCTCAAAATGCCTATAAATACACCCCTCACCACACCCACAATTCAGTTTTACAAACTTTGCCTCCGATGGAGGTGGTGAAGTAAGTTTGTGCTAGATTCTACGTTGATATGCGCTCCGCAGCAAGTTGGAGCCCGGTTTTCCTCTCAGCGTGCAGTGAATGTCAGAGGGATGTGAGGAGAGTATTGCCTATTTGAATGCAGTGATCTCCTTCTAAGGGGTCTATTTCATAGGTTCTCTGTTATCGGTCGTAGAGATTCATCTCTTACCTCCCTTTTCAGATCGACGATATACTCTTATATATACCATTACCTCTGCTGATTCTCGTTTCAGTACTGGTTTGGCTATCTGCTATATGTAGATGAGTGTCCTGGGGTAAGTAAGTCTTATTTTCTGTGACACTCCTAGCTATGGTTGGGCACTTTGTTTATAAAGTTCTAAATATATGTATTCAAACATTTATTTGCCTTGACTCAGAATGTTCAACTTTCCTTATTTTCAGACAGTCAGTTTCATATTTGGGATAATGCATTTTAATTTAACATTTTTCTTACCTTAAAATTTGACTTTTTCCCTGTGGGCTGTTAGGCTCGCGGGGGCTGAAAATGCTTCATTTTATTGCGTCATTCTTGGCGCGGACTTTTTTGGCGCAAAAATTCTATTTCCGTTTCCGGCGTCATACGTGTCGCCGGAAGTTGCGTCATTTTTTGACGTTATTTTGCGCCAAAAATGTCGGCGTTCCGAATGTGGCGTCATTTTTGGCGCCAAAAAGCATTTAGTAGAGAAATTGTGGTTCCTTCATTATGTCCTAATCCTAAGAATTCTAAGGAGAAATCGTTGCATTCTTTGGATGTTGTTAGAGCTTTGAAATATTATGTTGAAGCTACGAAATCTTTTCGTAAGACTTCTAGTCTATTTGTTATCTTTTCCGGTTCTAGAAAAGGCCAGAAAGCTTCTGCCATTTCTTTGGCATCTTGGTTGAAATCTTTAATTCATCTTGCCTATGTTGAGTCGGGTAAAACTCCGCCTCAGAGAATTACAGCTCATTCTACTAGGTCAGTTTCTACTTCCTGGGCGTTTAGGAATGAAGCTTCGGTTGACCAGATCTGCAAAGCAGCAACTTGGTCCTCTTTGCATACTTTTACTAAATCCTACCATTTTGATGTATTTTCTTCTTCTGAAGCAGTTTTTGGTAGAAAAGTACTTCAGGCAGCGGTTTCAGTTTGAATCTTCTGCTTATGTTTTTCGTTAAACTTTATTTTGGGTGTGGATTATTTTCAGCAGGAATTGGCTGTCTTTATTTTATCCCTCCCTCTCTAGTGACTCTTGTGTGGAAAGATCCACATCTTGGGTAGTCATTATCCCATACGTCACTAGCTCATGAACTCTTGCTAATTACATGAAAGAAAACATAATTTATGTAAGAACTTACCTGATAAATTCATTTCTTTCATATTAGCAAGAGTCCATGAGGCCCGCCCTTTTTTTGTGGTGGTTATGATTTTGTATAAAGCACAATTATTCCAATTCCTTATTTTATATGCTTTCGCACTTTTTTATCACCCCACTTCTTGGCTATTCGTTAAACTGAATTGTGGGTGTGGTGAGGGGTGTATTTATAGGCATTTTGAGGTTTGGGAAACTTTGCCCCTCCTGGTAGGAATGTATATCCCATACGTCACTAGCTCATGGACTCTTGCTAATATGAAAGAAATGAATTTATCAGGTAAGTTCTTACATAAATTATGTTTTTTGTCTTTCTCACATTTCAGATATAAATAGTTTTTATTTCCAGTTTAAAAGTATTTCATTTCTATTTGTATAGACTGGTATCGCTTTTAAACTGCCTTGGTGCCAGCAGAGACAATGGGGTCAATTTATCACATGGCGGACGGACATGATTCGCTTTTATGAAATGTTAAATTCAGAATTGCCGTCTACAGCGAAGGTATAATGTAAGTGATCCCTTTGGACTGTATTAAATATCAATACAATTCAGATGTGTGAACCGAAACTCAATCTCTTTTGTTACAACAGAATAGTGTAACAAGTACATTAATAATGAACCCTTTTGAGCTAAGGGGGTGGGAATATTGTACATGTGCATGCAGTGTGTTATAGTATATATAATACTGTAAAATACTATAATATGTATTTAAAGTAAGTTTGTTATATAAATAAATCTGTTTTTTTAACTTTTGGCATGTTCTTTTATTTTTAGGAAGAAGATTTTGTGTATGGGATTTTAAAGAGACATGAAACACAAAATGTTTCTTTCATGATTTAGGTAGAACATACAATTTTTTTTATATATATATTTTATTTTATACCAACAATGCAACAACAACAAAAATAGTAACAAATTGTTAATCAGAATAAAAGAAAACAGAACAATGTTCTACTAAAATTGACATAGTATTAATTTCATACAGGACAATCAGAAATTTACAGACATTATGCCAAATATATCAGTTAAATGCTAGTCCTGAGCTATCTTCTCTTTCAACTTTATAAAGTGCATTGTTGGGAATTTTATATTTCTATGATAATGACAACAAAAAATTGAAATCTCACAGTGTAAATATTGCTTATCTATAGATTCTCCCCGAGGTAGTTTAGGAAAGGGAAAAAAATAAAAAAAATAAAAGGGGGTTGAATGATAAAAAATATTGAATGAGGTGTTTATATTTGTAGTACTTCATCTTATTACCAGATATCTAGCAAGACGATTTCAGCGTTTCTAAATGGAAATATTAAGTTATCAATTTCATTAGGTGGAAATATTTTAATAAACTTCGACCATTTTTTGAAAAAACTAATTATTTCTCATTCTGAATTTAGGTCTGTTGCTAATTGCTCAACTAAGTATTGTTTTTTAAGATAATTCTTTACCTCCACTATTGAGGGTGATGATCTGCTCTTCCATTTTTTTTAAATATCAGATTTCTAGCCGCAAGAATGGTCAAGTTTACTATTTTCACATCATTTAAAGCTGAGTTCTTGCCTATCAAAAAAATAATGTCTGGCCCTGTAAGCTTAAGGGGAGTTATTTTCAATACTTAAAAACTGTTGTAGTTTGGGGCAAGCCCCCATCATGTGAATTATGTCTGCTGCTGGTAAACTACACTTAGAGCAGCTGTTAAAATTTCTATTATGCCATCTGTACCCTTTGTCTGGAATGTAATAAGTTAAATGTATTAACTTTATATGGGATTCCCTCCAGGTCTCAGCTATGGTGGCGTCATGGAGCAAAGCTAGGGAGCGCGAGACATGCCTCTCTTGATCAATATTAACTGAGATAAGGTTTGTCCACTTATGAGCTAATTGTTCTATATTGTTTCTTCCCTTGTGCGCGACCAAATAAGAGTACCAAGGAGAGATAGAAAATAAACCTGCTTTAACCAGAACTGGCCAGTTTTCTAGCTTACCCCATGACCATCTCCACGGAAATTTACTGATTAGCTGAGTGACATAATGTCTAGCTTGCAGGTATGCAAAAAAATCCTGATTATTCAAATCATGCTCTTGTTTTAGTTCTTCGAAAGATTTAATGTTTCCTGTCTCTGGATTAAGCAATTGTGTTATAAAGTATAGCCCGTGCCTATGCCAATTTTGCAATAATGGAGATTGTGATCCTTCTTGAAATTCCGGATTTCCTAAAAATGTTTGATATTTAGGTATGTTTGTATTGACTTCGACTTTTATTCCGATCTTATTCCATGCCTGGATTACCGTATAAATTGTTTTAATCTTTTTCACCTCTTTAGGAATTAATTGTGAAGGAACATGCAAAAGAGATGCTGGCGATAATGGGTATATCATATTAAGCTCTAACTCATTATCCGTGAAATGGTCTGCCTCCAAAATCCAGTCAGCTGCTATGCACCCTAAAAAGGCTAGATTATACAGACGAAGATCGGAGAGAGCAAGACCAGCGAATTGCCTAGGAAGAAATAGTTTCTGAAGCCATATTCTGGGCTTTTTCGATTGACAGATAAAACGGCGAAGTGCGGTATAACTTTTTTTATATCATAAGACTTCAACATAATAGGTTGATTCTCTAATATATAAAGAATTTTAGGTAAGATCACCATTTTAAAAAGGGCTATATGCCCTGATATCGAAAGAGGAAGATTCTGCCAGTTCTTCATATAACTAATGGCTTGAAGGAGAGTTGGAGAAATATTTAAAGCATACCACTCTTGAGGATTATCTGATACATTAATTCCCAAATACCTAAAAGAGCTAGTGACTGTCTTGAAGGGATTATCTATCCATGAGTCATTTGTTTTCCTCAGCCAGAGCAATTCCGAGTTTAAGTTATTTACTTTATACCCTGAGCATTGGCTATATAGTTCAATTATGACCATAAGCTTTGGAATATTTTGGAAGGTATTAGAGATGTAGATCAGTAGATCATCTGCGTATAGGGCCACCTTCACCTTTTTTTTGTAGATTTTTATGCCTTCGATCTGTTGTCTAATTTTCACAGCTAACGGTTCAATTGCAAGATTAAATAGTAGAGGTGAGAGTGGGCATGCTTGTCCAGTGGCCTTTTCCAGTCTAATTGCTTTTGATTGTTGACCATTGATAAACAAGTTAGTGGAGGACTGTGTACACATGTTTTTCACTAAGTTAAGAAAGTTATTACCAAGTCCAAATCGTTGTACCGTGTCTAGCAAATAATCATGGCTGACGCGGTCAAACGCTTTTTCGGCGTCAATTGCTAAGACTGCGGCATCTGGATGGTCTTTCAAGAAACTTAAATCAGTATTCTTAAAATAGTCAATAAGTAGAAGCAATTGTCTGATTTTAGCTGTTGAGCTACGGTTGAGGAGAAAACCCACCTGATCTCTGTGGATAACTTCCGATAACCCTTCCTGTAATGTTTTAGCTAGAATTGATGCAAATATCTTATAGTCGGTATTTAGAAGGGCAATGGGCCTGTAAGAGTCTCTATTACATGGATTTTTTCCACGTTTAAGTATGAGAATTGTATATGATGCTACAAAGTTAGCTGGAATTTGACCACCCTCACTATAATGATTGAAGAGTTTAGTTAAGTGAGGAATGAGTGATGGTGCCAGATTCTTGTAGAAATCATTTAGAACATACCATTTTAAACAACTTTCCAGTTTACTTCTATTATCAAATTTGCCTTATTCTCTTGGTATCATTTGTTGAAGGAGCAGCAATGCACAACTGGTTTCTAACTGAACACATGGGTGAGCAAATGACAAGCAGTATATATATGCAGCTACCAATCAGCAGCTAGAACCTAGGTTATTTGCTGCTCCTGAGCTTACCTACATAAACCTTTCAACAAAGGATAAAGGAAGCAAATAAAAAATTGAAGTAAATTGGAAAGTTGTTTAAAATTGTATGCTCTGTCTAAATCATGGATGTCTAATTATGACTTTACTGTCGCTTTAACAGTAGCCACATTTTTTTCATTTATAGTGCTTTTTTTAATTTTTAAAGGGACACTGAGCCCAAATTTTTTCTTTCGTGATTCAGATAGAGTATGCAATTTTAAGCAACTTTCTAATTTACTCCTATTATCAATTTTTTCATTCTCTTGGTATCTTTATTTGAAAAGCAAGAATGTAAGTTTAGATGCCGGCCCATTTTTGGTGAACAACCTGGGTTGTTCTTGCTGATTGGTGAATGAATTCACCCACCAATAAACAAGTGCTGTTCAGTGTCCTAAACCAAAAATTAGCTGGCTCCTTAGCTAAGCTTCCTTCTTTTTCAAATAAAGATAACAAGAGAACGAAGAAAAAATGATAATAGGAGTAAATTAGAAAGTTGCTTAAAATTGCATGCTCTATCTGAATCACAAAAGAAAAAATTTGGGTTCAGTGTCCCTTTAATGTTTTGTGTGTTTTTATTTTTTTTAAATATACAGCTTTTTTAATAGCTTTTTTAATTTTTTATTTTTATAGCTGCTACAAGTTTTCACTATACTGTACATGTTTATTTTTATAGCTGCTACAAGTTTTCACCATACTGTACATGTTTATTTCTATAGCTGCTACAAGTTTTCACTATACTGTACATGTTTATTTCTATAGCTGCTACAAGTTTTCACTATACTGTACATGTTTATTTCTATAGCTGCTACAAGTTTTCACTATACTGTACATGTTTATTTCTATAGCTGCTACAAGTTTTCACTATACTGTACATGTTTATTTCTATAGCTGCTACAAGTTTTCACTATACTGTACATGCTTATTTTTATAGCTGCTACAAGTTTTCACTATACTGTACATGTTTATTTCTATAGCTGCTACAAGTTTTTGCATGTTTGTTACAGTGTGGCTGCAATATTAGAAATAAACTCGTTCAGTACTGTGGAAACTTACTCTGATACATTTCTAATATTACAATCGCACTATGCCAAATATTTTATTAAAACAATTCAGCAGATTAATAACAATAACAATCCAGCAGGTTAATAACCCCAGAAATTGCCTTGGATCCTGGTAATGTCACAGAATCTAATTAGGTAATTGCTTTGGTCAGTTTATTTTCTAACACTATAAATGAATGGGGAAGGGGGGGGGGGTGACAACCAAAGAAACCAACCACCCATCAAAAAGTAGTGTAAGGTTTCTCACAAGGGCAAAATGCCATTAGAGACTCACAAGGGCAAAATGCCATTAGAGACTCACAAGGGCAAAATGCCATTAGAGACTCACAATGGCAAAATGCCATTAGAGACTCACAAGGGCAAAATGCCATTAGAGACTCACAAGGGCAAAATGCCATTAGAGACAAAAGCTATTGGTTGCTAATTTCTATTTCTCTGCAATTGAGCTTGGCTTTTCCATTGAAAAACAAATTACTCAAAAAAGTGAAATGGTAGTAGAACCTATTACTTGATTTTTAGAAGACCTAACCATAAGGGGAATAGATTAACCAACAGTGCGACTCTCGGCAGGGCCCTCTACCCATTTGATCCCTATAAATTTTATCTTGTATACCGCCTATGTTTATAGTGCTGCGGAATCTGTTGGTGCTCTACAAATAACCGATAATAATAATAATAATAACCAACTCACATCCATTAAAAAGTAGTGTTAGGCTTCGTACAATGGCTAAGTGCCACCAGAGACAAGACTTATAGAACCTGAGAATTATTTAAATTTAAAAGAACTGGAAATTGCTAGTACAATAAATAATAGATTGTTATTACTCTTGAAATGAGCTTCTATTTTCCACTTGGGAGTGCATATTTAAATGAGATCTTGATAAAAATAACACATGACTTACTAAATATGAAGAGTGAAATAAGTACAAGCACTATTACCTGGCATTTGGGAGCCCTAACTAAGAGCTTGCTTCCATTGAGCCATTAAAAATGGAGCCATAAGCTACTGAAGCGGCCGACAGCTAAAAGTAATTTACGGCTCCATTTTAGTACCAGGTTTCCTTTGAAAAGGTTTCTGCTTTGCGTGCGATCGCTCTTTTCATGTAGGTGTAAGTTAGCGTTTTGTTAACGCTTCCACCCGATGCCGGATTTCTAAAACATTAATAGATTACTATGGTCACCCGACCTTACACTCCACTCGATCTTATATATGGCGCCGCATACAAGTGCGGCGCCATATATATTTTACCCGTCGCTTGCTGTTAGAATAATATCAAACACCTAACGCATGTGCGATATCTACCTCTCAACTGCAACCCCCCACCGCAAAAACGAATGTATTAACCTCTAATCCGCCAACCCCATACCACAAAGTATCTATCAAAGTTATTAACCCCTAAACCGCCATCCCCCACAACGCAATCTAGCTATTTAAACTATTAACCCCTAATCCGCCAATAACTCAGAACCCAAGTAACCTAATAAATCTATTAACCCCTAAACCGCCAATAACCCACATCGCATTTAACCTAATAAATCTATTAACCCCTAAACTGCCAATAACCCACATTGCAATTAACTTAATAAATCTATTAACCCCTAAACCGCCAAACCCCACAACACAAATAACTAATAACTAAGCCCCTAACTTAATACCCCCTAAATTGACCCCATTACATAAATTAAATTCATCCTAAATTACAATTAAAATAAAAAACTAACATTACTTTAAAAATAAAAGAAAATAAGTTTAAATTAAGCTAAAATTACAGAAAATAAAAAAGACTAACATTACAGAAAATAATAAACAAAATTATCAAAAATAAAAAAATTAAACCTAATCCCTATGAAAATAAAAAAGCCCCCCCAAAATAAAACACCCCCTAATCTAATACTACACTACCAATAGCCCTTAAAAGGGCCTTTTGTAGGGCATTGCCCTAAGTTAAACAGCTCTTTCACTTTTAAAAAAAACTAAGTTCCCCCTAACAGTAAAACCCCCTACCCACCAAACCCCCCAAAA
Source organism: Bombina bombina (assembly GCF_027579735.1). NCBI lineage: Eukaryota > Metazoa > Chordata > Amphibia > Anura > Bombinatoridae > Bombina > Bombina bombina. The sequence goes on from NC_069500.1 coordinate 755,359,384, forward strand.
TAAAAAAAACGCTGGTCTTTAGTTCCGTGGTCGCCGATCTTTAGTTCCACGGTCGCCGGTCTTTAGTTCCACGGTCGCCGGTCTTCAGGTTCGCGGTCGCCGGTCTTCAGTTCCGCGGTCCTGGATGAAGATAGAAGAGTTCGCCGCTTGGAAGAAGACTTCACCGCCGGGTTAATAGTTTAAATAGATAGTTTGCGTTGTGGGGCATGGCGCTTTAGAGGTTAATACATTTATTATAAGTTGGGAGTTGGCGGATATAGGGGTTTTGACATGTCGGGTTAGATTTAAATGGGAAAAATGTCTCAAAGAGAACCTTTTTTCCTGTTTTACACCTAGTTGAGCTGGGTGTTATGTTTGTTAATGTATCGGCAGCCTCTGACAGTGTATTTACGGTTTGCGCGGGCATTGGAAACCGGGTATTATTTAAAGATTAGCGGCTTCTGATACTTTGTATGGGACACAATAATGTTTTCAGCAGCCGGAGTCAGGTTGCCGAAATTGGGTTATAACGGGCCGTTGGAAGCAGTGGACTTCACCGCCGGGTTAATAGTTTAAATAGATAGTTTGCATTGTGGGGCATGGCGCTTTAGAGGTTAATACATTTATTATAAGTTGGGAGTTGGCGGATATAGGGGTTTTGACATGTCGGGTTAGATTTAAATGGGAAAAATGTCTCAAAGAGAACCTTTTTCCTGTTTTACACCTAGTTGAGCTGGGTGTTATGTTTGTTAATGTATCGGCAGCCTCTGACAGTGTATTTATGTTTGCGCGGGCATTGGAAACCGGGTATTATTTAAAGATTAGCGGCTTCTGATACTTTGTATGGGACACAATAATGTTTTCAGCAGCCGGAGTCAGGTTGCCGAAATTGTATTATAACGGGCCGTTAGAAGCAGTGGATAAACGATATTGCTTCCAACAGCATATTTATCGGTTTGCGAGTGCACGCAAACGGAATTACGGCTCAATGGAAGCAAGCTCTTAGAGAGGAAGAGATTAAACAGATACAAAGAAATATGTATTTAGAAAAAGCAATCATTCTGATAGATAGGTCATTAAAGGGATATGAAACACAATTTTTTCCTTAATTGTTTCAAACTGAGCATACAATTTTAAACAACTTTCCAATTTACTTCTATTATTTTATTTGCTTTGTTTTCTTGGTATCATTTGTGGAAAAGCATATCTAGATAGGCCCAGGAGGTGGGAGCTAGCTGCTGATTGGTGGGTGCACAAATATGTCTTTTGCTATTAGCTTACCAATGTGTGCTGCTCCTTCAATAAAGGATACCAAGAGAATTAAGCACTATTGTTAACCGTGATTGGAGGATGCCGGAATCATCATTGCTGACGTAGGAAGAGGCTTGTGACGGGCTTGAGAAGCGCTGGAGCGGCTTTCAAGATGATGAGGTATTTCTACAAATATGGTGCAATGTAAAGTTTCATCAATGAAAGTGCCCCTGTTTTTAATAGTATTTTTAAAAACCGGGCACTACTTGATGAAACTTCACATTCACTTTAATATCCTTGTCATCATAATACCTAATTTTTATGACCTGGTTTATTGCCAGCTACCCCTTACTTGTGAATATATTGTGGACTCTTTATTTAAAAGCATATTGGATTAGAAATGTGTTGAATATGTCTAGGAATTGCTTACCTGTTTATTATTATTGTTTGCCTTTATACTTTTTCTTTGTTTCTATTGCACTGTTACTTATTATATATTATCACGTGTTTTCATGTGACTCTTTATAAATTGTAATTTATTAAAATGCAAAATAAATCTATTACACTAAAAAACTTTAGTCACCAAGGCAAGAGCTGCAGTGACACTCAGCTTCCTCCAAGTGGCACTGTAACGTCTAGCATCTTTTCTGTGGCTTTGTCTGCCTTACTGCGTTAAGTACAGCCGAGCAGTTTGGGAGATGCAGTTCTCAATATAGCTCTTGTTTCCATTGTCAGAATACGGTGGACTACATTACCCAGTATTCTTTGTGCATCAGGGATGCCCACTGGCTGTATAGAGCAGGGATGGTGTTGCTGAAGGTGCCTGGGATATGTCTGAAACTGTAACCGGAGGATGGCTGCGTGTGACAGGGAGATAGTGTATCATAAGGACAGCTCACAGGTGAACAGTGCGCGCACACATACACACACACACACACATATATATATATATATATATATATATATATATAACACACACACCATTTTATGTATACATATATATTTTAATATGTTCATGGAGGAGCCAGCTGTTATGTCAGTTATTTTATGTACATGCTTAATTTCATTCTGCATTTTAGTAGTTTTAATTAGGTGTCAACATATGTGTGGTGTCTGTTATAAATGGTATACCTTTAATAGGCTGTTAAAATGTACCTTCTGTTTGTCTATATAGATATCAATTCACATACATATGTTTGTGTAGCTTAATTTTACCATATTAATAAGCACAAATGTGTGCATACTATATTCATGAATATGTGTGTATAAGCAGATCATTTTTCTTTACCTACAATACACCTAAAATATATTTCAGTATTGCTTGGTAATCTTTTATTGTTACATTTATAATATCTTGTTATGATATTGTACTTTATATATATCTATATATATCTGCACAGCCACTGAACTGAATAACTTGCCATCTAGAATGCATATATTAGTGTCTGGGAGCAGTAAAGAGAGAAAGCTAACTGGTACTTTGAAGACATGCTCAAAGTAGGTGGTTTCTCTGCCTAGCAACAGGCATGCTTATAGTAACATTTGGTAGTACAACTAAACTCAGCCCATATACATATCTAGCATATTATATATCATGATTTATAGTCTTTTTGCATTGAAACTGAGGATTTTATTAGCCTGTAATGAAAATTTAGATGTCATGTCTTTCTGTCATATAATTTTGGATTATCTTAACCTTAGTATTTACTTCTCATACTCCCTGTAAGTGTGTATTTGGGTTTTTTATAAGGGTCAAACACATCCTTTAGAAAAGCTTATCAAATTATTTTCTACAGAAAATCCCCTTTAACGTCTATGGGACGTTTTGTAGATAAATAATTTAATAAAAAAAATTCTATCAAATTGTTTCTATATGTAATAGGGCTATGGATTTACACAACATGGGTTCTGCATTTCTAAAGAATATGAAAAGATCAGATAGCTATTGATTGGCATAAGACATGGCAAATCAGTCTTAACGCATCTGCTAGGATTGCCTCATTTGCATTCAAACGACCATTTTTGGCTAAGTTCTTCATTGTTTATGTTCTGACATGTTTTAAATGGGACGGTAGTTTTATATCTATTGGGTTTAACTTTCCACACAACCATTAAATATCATCCATGTCCCACAAATCTTCTACGCCGAGTTATAGCTATGAACTGGAGCAAGAGAGTATTTGTAATCCATTGGGTGCTCATCATTTTTTTGGACTAGAAATGGCTGGGTAAAAGTACCCCAGACCATAGATTGGGAGTGTGGTTACACTCAAGGTAGCAGTGTTCTAGATTCCCGAACACTCTGTTTGGCTTTAAGAACTATTGTTTCCCTATGGTTTGATTACCCATTCTCATATAGCCATTGTGTAATAGGTTTCTAGACTCCAAAAGCCACTCTATATTAGGAGACTTCTCACATTTTATACATTCCAAGTTCTAAACTTATGTATCCATGTTTGAATTAACATGTCCAAATATTGAAATGGAAACATACTCATAAACAAACACCTATCTTGCTGTTTGGATTTAGGATAGCTCTACAGATTACTTGTTTGTCCTGAAATTCTGATGTTAGCTATAACAGAGCTGTTCTCTCACTCTTCATTCCCTATGCACGATGCTGCCAATGGAAGAAGAGTAATGTGTAAATGCTTTGTTAGGTGCCTTAGGGGTTAATTACTGGTCAGAGTTTACATTTCTCTCCTACTCCCCTTTAATTACTCTCAGCTACACAAGAAGTAGAGAATATGGATGTCTTAGAAGAAATTCAGCTTCAATGGTTGATAGGAGTTCATGTTCCTGTTCAGCAGAATCAGTAGTCATATTGTCTAAGCAGAAGAAAGCTATTACCAGGAGAAAGGGGTCTGAACAGACATATTCATCAACACTAGAGTAAAAAAAAACAGAATTGATGATGGCAGAAGGAAATCAACAGCTAGGTAAATTTCTTTACAATATCCCATCTTGGCAAGAACATTCAGGGCTTAGAAAAAAAATCAGAGAAATAAAAAAGATAATGGGAAAAAAGATAATTCCACTGGTTTCCTACAATATTTCCCTGGTTTCCTCTTGATAAACCTCTAGAACTGTGAAGCATGAACATTTTTGTTAAAGCAGAATCTCTGGCAGGGTGCAATCTGTCGATTCTAGAACTTAAAATTTGGTGGAGTGGGGGAACTTACAAAGGTGGTGAATAGGTTGAAAGACACAGCACACATAGAATAGGGAGCCACTTGGCAAAGCATGTGCTGACCTTCGCACCCCCTATAGAACCGCCACTAGGTGCAATATACCCAGTTGGAAAAAATTTACATGGAGTGGATCGAAGAAGCGCTACTAAAATTAAGAATTAACTGCACTAAATTCTTTCTACACTAAGATACAGAAACGTTTTTGCTAATTGGGTAAAGGAGAAGCATCTTTTGACCCAGTGCTACAAAATATTATGGAGTTCCTGAATGATTACTTTTTACATGAATTACATTTTTACATGTTTTAGCCATAACTAAACAATCAGAACTCCCTATTATTATTTGTTTCTTTAAAATTGTCATAAAATACATGTTTAAGTTCTATGCCTTACAATGTTTAAACAATTGTTACATTTCACTTTTGTAAGCTTTATTATCAGAAACAATGTTCTTCCCAGGACTTTTTAAATGGGTGCATCGCCCAGGCTAAAATTGTATCCAATATTAAGATCATTTTAGCTAATATTAAAATGTTTCAATGTTTTATGCACAAATTATCAGTAAATATATATATGTGTGTGTGTGTGTTAAATTATGCAGTTCATTTGTGCTTTGGATAGCATAAAATGATTATTAAACTGCCACCGCCCAGCTACTATACAATGCCTTCTGGCTGGCAACATTTTCTGTATTTTGCTGTAGAGGACCCTGAGGAAATCTAATTTTGTCTTCCACCAAAACAGAATAGTATTAAAACCTGTTTTAGAACTTCCTCCTTAATTATTAATCAGATTTGATATACAGAAACATTATTCCATATTTTGTCAAATTCATATTTCTTTCCTAAGGCATGGAGAGTCCACAACTTAATTCCAATTACTAGTGGGATATTTAACTCCTGGCCAGCAGGAGGAGGCAAAGAGCACCCTAGCAGAGCTGTTAAAGGGACATGAAACCCACATTTTTTCTTTGATGATTTAGAAAGAGAATGCAGTTTTAAACATTTTTCTAATTTACTTATATTATCTAATTTGTTTTATTATCTTGATATTCTTTGCTGAAAAGCATATCTAGATATGCTCAGTAGCTGCTGATTGGTTGCTGCACATAGAAGCTTCGTGTGATTGGCTCACCATGTGCATTACTTTTTCTTCAACTAAGGATATCTAAAAAATTAAGCAAAATAAATAAAAGAAGTAAATTGTAATGTTGTTTAAATTTATATTCTCTATCTGAATCATGAAAGAAAGATTTTGGGTTTAGTGGCCCTTTAAGTGTCACTTCCCTTACCCATAACCCCTAGTCATTCTTTGCTTCTGTGATCGGGGGGATGCCGGAGATGAGTGTCTGAGAGGCATGGCTTGGTTTTTTTGAGTCGGTCATTGATACCAAGCTTCAGGGTCGTCAACCTGTTACTCGTAAGATTTACCATAAGGTATGGCACAAATACCTATATTGGTGTAAATCAAAGTGCTTCTCTTGGAGTTGGAAAGCTCTACTGATTCAGAAGAGGTTAATTTTAGATTTAAGCTTGAACACCTCCAATTACTTCTGAAGGAGGTACTCGCTACCTTAGATGACTCCGAACCTTCTGTCGTTGTCAACCCTAAAAAGTCATCCATTTTTTTAAAACCTCATCTCCAGTTGTTCATATAATCAAATAACATGTATTAGCCATTTTTTATCCTTTACATGAAAATTGCAATAGAAAATATAAATTCTGCCAAACCGTTCTTTTAGTTAATTATGCAGTCGAATCGGCAAATTCTACCTAGGTAGAACTATGATGGCGTCTCGCATGCGCATTAACACTCACTTGTGGCAACACATGCGCATATCATTCTTCTCACTTCCAGTGTCAGCTGCTGCATCATCATCACTACGCCGGATGCCAACGAAGAGGGGAGTGACATGGGAGTGGCACTGAAGATGGGGAATGACTAATGAGTGAGCAATGTGTAACTGCTGAAGCCTGTAACAAGAGTTGCACACACAAACACGCCGATAATTGTAAGCAATAGCAGGGATGTTAATTATTAATGATAGTAACTCCCCCTGAGCTATTGCTTACTTTCTGGCAGTGTTTATATGGCTTTTTAACACCATAAAATAAGTTAAAGAATGACAGCCGGTATAAGACAAAGGCTGTGAGAAACGGCAGCTATCTCATTACGTCAGTTACTAGATGCCCTCTTAATTATGCATGCGATTGCCCTACGTTTATAGTGGGCATGCGAATTTGGAAGAGACGCTTAATGAATATTCAAATAACCGCCTTAGTGCTGCAGCTCGATTGGCGGAAATAATTGAATGTGTAATCAGTGAATCCTGCCTTAAAATAGGGGCGGTCAATGATGCTGTTTATTGCTGAAATTAAAACATTTTTTTAATTTAAATTCAAGCTTCGTTTTGAGGAAACAATAAGTGCATTTTAATGGGAATTACTTAAAGGGACATGAAACCCAACAAAATTATTTCATGATTCAGATAGAGAATACAATTTTAAACAACTTCCCAATTTACTTCTATTGTTTAATTTGCTTCCTTCTCTTGTTATCCTTTGCTAAAATGTTTATGTAGGTAAGCTCAGGAGCAGCAAAGAACCTAGGTTCTAGCTGCTGATTGGTGGCTGCATATATATACTGATTGTCATTGGCTCACCCACGTGTTCAGTTAGAAACCAGTAGTGCATTGCTGCTTCTTCAACAAATGATACCAAGATAATAAAACAAATGAGATAATAAAAGTAAATTAGAAAGTTGTTTAAAGTTGTATTCTCTATCTGAATCCTGAAATACATTTTTTGGGTTTCATGTCCCTTTTAAACTTTCTAACGGTGTAATTTTTATTTGTGCAAAATACAAAAGATTTCAAACCCTTTAATAGAGTTTATGATTCTCCCACATCTGTGGATGTTTTTCCTGTTCCAGATAAAATGACAGAAATCATAGCTCAAGAATGGGATAAGCCAGGGATTCCTTTTACCCCTTCCCCTGTTTTTAAAAATATGTTTCCTGTTGCTGACTCCATTCGTGACTCGTGGTGCACTGTACCTAAGGTAGAAGGAGCAAATTCTACTCTAGCTAAAAGAAAAACTATTCCTATAGAAGATAGTTGTTCTTTCAAGGATCCCATGGATAAGAAGCTAGAGGCTTACTTAAAAAACATGTACATTCATCAGGGATCACAGTGGCAGCCTGGTGCAAGCATTGCTACAGTTGCGGGAGCAGCATCTTATTGGTGCAATGCTTTGTCTGAACTAATTTCAGAAGAGACTACTATAGAGGAGATCCAAGAAAGGATCAAGGCTCTTAAGCTGGCCAATACTTTTATCTGTGATGCCAACATACAAGTAATTAGACTGGGAGCCAAAATGTCTAGCTTTGCGGTTTTAGCTTGCAGATCTTTGTGGTTAAAATCTTGGTCGGCTAATGTAACTTCAAAATCCAAGCTTTTGTCTTTACCTTATAAGGGTAAAACCTTATTTTGTCCTGGTTTGGCAGAGATCATTTCTGAGATTACGGATGGAAAGGGATCTTTCCTACCTCAGGACAAGAAGAGTAGACCTAAGGGTCGCCAGAATTACTACCCCTGTTATAGAAACCCAGAGATGGTTACCCTGTTCTCTCTTCTACAGGTCCCTGGTAGACGTGAAGGACTCTGCTACACCTTAGATGCCATTCCCTGTCTGACGGCAGGATCCACAGGTAAGTGCTTTACTTCTAGGTGAGAGGGTGACAGCACTATTGGATTTAATTCTCCTGTGGGCTTTATTTTACTGGGACTATCTTTATCCTTATGGATTACGGAGTTTGAGGGCACTGCATTATATGAGATGGTTATGAGGGTGACAGGATAGGGCTTAAGGCTCACAATCAGAGCCTGACTCCTTGAGAGATTCTTTTTTGGGGGCATATTTTATATTATATATTTTTTGCTTGGTGACAAACATTTAAACAAGTTTCTTACTGTTATTTTTAATTTAGTTGCACGCCTTTTCTAGAACAGACAGCGTTAGTCAGTTGAAATTAGTTGCGGTCACATGACCGTTTCTCCGCTCTTCCGCTTCGGATCTCCGAGTATAGCGATGTGTGTGAGGTCCTCATCAGCTCCTGATTTATAGATATTGTGTCCTGTCTGCATACTAGGGGATACATCGTCTGTTTTCAGGAGGTGGTAAGCCCTCAGCAGTGCTGAGGTATTACGGTGCTTATTTTTCTGCTGTGTTTTTTTTGCTACAATCTTTTTTTCTTGTTTAAACGTTTTACATACCTGACTAGTGCATCTCAAGGTTTACACTCTGGCTTGAGAAGGTTTTTTTTTACATACTTTTAGTCAGTAATTTTTTATTTCTTTTTCTTTTTTGTGGGACCAATTTATTCATAATGGACACTAATGAACATAGTGGTTCCTTTGTAAAATGTTTGTTTTGCTTGGAGGCAAATGTATTTCCTGTATTTTGCCTAAATAAGACTTTTTTAATGAAAGATAAGATTAATCTCTCAGAGCCTTCTGTCTCTCAGGATGGTGCTGTACTGCCTATGCCCCAGCTTTCCCCTCAAGTGTCCTAAGCTTTAGCAGTTTCACATGCAGTGCTGTCATATACCCCCTATATTTGTGTTGGTTACTATTTCTTTAAGGCTCAGAGATTCTCTGAATTGCCTTTCTTGCTATAAAAAGACACCTCCCATGTTCACAGGTGCTTGGTAATTTGTTAGCATTCAGTATTCCTAACAGCTATCTTGCCCCACTCTGCTGGAGTGTTTCTCTGCATATTAGCTACAGATATTTTCAGTCTAACCCTGTGTTTTATTTCACAGTATTTTCACTTTCTTCAAGTCCTAGTACCTGCTCAATCTTACACTAATACAGGAAGTTTTACCAGGTTCCACTCTCATCCTGGAATCCTCTGAGCCTCTCTGGAATCGTAGATTTGTAACTTATAAAATTGAACAACCTTGTTATTGTCAATAAGTAAAACCCTGCCTGAATACTTTGAGCTGGACTTTGTGCTATATTGTTACTCATGTTAATACATTCTAAGGCACATACTTCGATCTGTATATGTATGTAATCAGTTTACTTTTGTTATTCAGCTCCTGGGTAATTGAGCTGTAGTTCCTTGAACCAATTTCCGTTATTACTTACCTTTACAGTCTATGAGCAAAATAACGGATTCCCTAAACTCAACTGTGGGAATCAAAATTAATGTGAGACTGTAAAGAGAATCATCACAAGTGCCCTGCGGTTGATCTCAGTATCGGGGTCGGATTTCCCATTAGGCACACCAGGCACATTGCAGTGAGGGGCGCCTGCCTGTCAGTGTATCTTAATAAAAAGGGCATTCATTTTAGTAAGAATTGTGCTGCCTGCTGCTTACAGAGTCAGGTGTTTTATTGGGAATATATTACAGCAGTCCAGGGAGCCATGAAGGAGAGAGGGGCAAAGATGAAATCTAAACCCCTCCCATTTTTCTCTTTTATTTTATGTACTTCTATTGCCTCCCTCACACAGCCAAGCTCCATGCTGATAACTGTGGTGCAGACACTTTTTGTTGAAGGAATGAAGGCTTCAGGACAGGTTAGGACTGTGCAAGGCTTCCAATGCTGCCTAGAATGACAACATAACAAGCAGAGCACACTTTAAACCCTTGGCTACCAGAGAGGAATGCAGTTTATTCACTTGTTATGTGCTGTATTTCTTTTTTATAACCAGGGGGTTAAATTCTGCTTCAGGATGTATGCTTTGTTCTATAAAGGCCTTGGAAGTGAAGAGGTCATGTGGGACTAGCTGCTCTGCTCTTTATTATTAATATACCATTCCCCCGCATCGCAACTACTCATAAAAGTGATTAACCCCTATATCCGCCAACCCCCCACATCGCAATCTAACTAATAAAAGTATTAACCCCCTACATTGCAATATAATTACACTTTTAACCCCTAATCTGCCAACCCCCCACAACGCAAAGTATTAATCTAATAACTAAGCCCCCTAAACTAACACTCCCTAAGTTAACCCCAATTAAAATACAATTATATAAAATAAAAAAGACTATCCATCTTAAAAATTAATTACAAATGACCAAAAATAAAAAAATCCTAACTTTACGTTAAAATAAAAAAATCCTAACATTAAAGTAAAAAAAAAAACACCTAAGATTACAGTAAAATAAAAACAACCTAAAATTACATTAAAAAAAAGCTAAGATTACCGCAAATAACAAACTAAATTATCCAAAATAAAAAAAGTTATTCCTAATCTAATACCCCCTTAAAACAAAAAAGCCACCCTAAAATTAAAAAATACATAATCTAACATTAAACTACCAATAGCCCTTAAAAGGGCATTGCCCTAAAGATAACAGCTCTTTTAGGAAAAAACAAAACAAAAAACCCCCTAACAGTACAACCCCCACCAACCCAACCCCCCAAATTAAAAAAGACCTAACTAAAAAAAAACTAAAGGGGCATTTGTATGGGCATTGCCTTTAAAAGGGCAATCGGCTCTTCCACTTCCCATGAAAAATAAATAAATAACCCTAATCTATCCAGACATCTGTCCAGACATCCATCTTCTTCCAGGCGGCAAACGTCTTTTTCCAGCGCAGCACCATCTTCATCCCGGTTGCGCGGAGGCAGGGTAGAGCGGAGGCGGCATGGTTATCAGACGTGGAGGTCCTCTTCATGTGATTGTCCGCCGTACACTGAAGATTGAATGCAAGGTACCCCTTTTATATTGGGGTACCTTGCATTTCTATTGGCTGAAAATTTCAAATCAGCAAATAGGATGAGAGCTACTTAAATCCTATTGGCTGTTCAAATCAGCCAATAGGATGTAAGCAGCTGTGTGCGTTGGACGATCGCATGAAGAGGACCTCCACGTCGGAAGACCGTGCCGCCTCCGAGCCACCGGAATGAAAATGGAAGATGGTGCCGCGCTGGAAGAAGACCTTCGCCATCTGGAAGAAGACCTTTGCTGCCTGGAAGAAGATGGATTTTCGGACTTCACCAATTTCGGGTTTAGTGTTAGTGTTTTTTTTTTTTTAGATGTTTTTTATTTTTATTGTCATGGCCAGTAAAAGAGCTGATTGCCATTTTAAGGGCAATGCCCATACAAATGCCCCTTTAGGGGCAATGGGTAGATTAGTTTTTTTTTTTTTTTTTTTAGTCAGGTCTTTTTAATTTGGAGGGGGGGTGGGTGGGGGTTGTACTGTTATTGGGGTACTTTTGTATTTTTTTTCCTAAAAGAGCTGTTATCTTTAGGGCAAGATTAGGTTAGGTTGTTTTTTTATTTTGGGGTTGGCTTTTTTGTTTTTAAGGAGGTATTAGATTAAGAATAACTTTTTTTATTTTGGATAATTCAGTTTGTTATTTTCTGTAATCTTTTTTTTTTTTAATATTCATTTTTATTAATTTTGTAAAAGTATAACTGAGAGAGATCAATATCAAATTACACAACAAAAATCGGATAAGTAACATCATACTTCATAATAAATTGAAGACAAGTGTCTCTTCCAATATGCCCCAGTCGTTTCCTTATTCCTTCACATATGCGCTATAGAGTTTGAGAGTCCTTAGAGTCTGAAGAAATGTTTAAACCGAGCATAGGTACTCTCAAAGTAGTTTAGTTAGTGAGCATCTGGAATTTAACTTTCTTCTGTATTCAGTTAAAGTTCTAATTGTAATTAGTCACTCATCCGTTGGATATATTAACAATTAAGAAAAGAAAAGAGAGGAAAGAGAATGAGTCAGAGTGAGACACCAACCATACTCAACGTTAACTGTGCCGATTAAGTGTTAGAATTTTGTGAAAAAGTCATATATAAGAATAGAGTATGTGCACATCGTCATCTAGTCCATCAGTCCAGAGGCTGTGTATTAGCATAAGTGTAGGATTCCCAAAGGAATACCATGTCCTGGTATAATGATAGTTGACCCAACTTGAAGTAATATAACCTTTCTAACACAAGATTTTTGTTTACTAAATCTTTCCATTCTAGAATTGTAGGTGTTTGGGTAGATTTCCACATTCTTGGGATCAACTGGTTTTGTTTTCTGATTTTGCAAGAAATAGGAGGTAGATGACTAAGCATTATTATTTCTGGAGATGGCGATATATCTATATTTAAGATTTTAGTAATGCCCTTGAAAATCATGGACCAAAAGTTTTGGATGTGTCTACATTCCCACCATATGTGTGTGATGTGGCCTTCATGTTTGCAACCCCTCCAACACAGCCCTGAGGATTTCTTGAAGATGTATTTAATTCTGGCTGGTGTTAGGTACCATCTCATCATTATTTTAATATTGGTTTCTTTTGCTTGAGCAGAGTGGCCAGAGTGAGTCAAGTTCACAAATCTGCGAGCCCAAACCTTCGGGGTTGTACTTGTATTAAGTTCTTTGTCCCATCTTTTAGTATAAGTAGGGGGGTACGGAAATGAGTTTGACAGTACAAGTTTGTATAGTTTAGATATCACCCTTTTTGTAGGTTCTCTGGATAGGCATAATTGCTCAAAGGGCGTGAGGGATATTTATGAGAGATTATGTAATGCCTCGTCTGATGAATGCGAAACCAGGAGGACAGGAAAGGATGTTCTAGGGATTCAAGTTGTTGTTTAGCTTTTATCTTATTTGAACTGTCTATTAGTAAATGCATAGGAAGTGATTGAAGGAGGTCTGGGAGGAGGGAGTATTCTGGCAACATACCAGGGCCAAATTCTATGTTATTTAATAGAGTGGTGAGTGGGGAGTACCTGGATGAAATTTTATTAGGAGGGTTACGAATTGATCTCCAGTCTGACCAGGTTTCATTGGTGATAGAAGAGGAAGAAATTGTGAATATATTGAAAAATGCAGGGTTCCAACAAATATCTTGTAGTTTGTGTGGGGCTGACAAAGCATTTTCAATGTGAATCCATCGCCTAGAGCTAGAACCGCTAAACTTACACCAGTCTGAAATTCTCTCTTATAGGAGAGGAGGTGAGGGACTCCCAGTCCGCCCTCCATAGGGGGCTTAAAAAGAGTGTTTTTACTTATTCGCGGTGGCCTACGCCTCCAGATATAGTCATTTATAATCTTTTGCAAAGTGGCAAGATCTTTCTGAATACCAGATATTGGGACCGTCTGTAAAATATAAAGGGCTTTTGGAAGAAGGGTCATTTTTACTGCCTGAATTCTGCCTAGCCAAGATATGTTTTTAGGAAGCCAAGTGGATGTAAGGGTCTGAAATTCTGTGATCAATTTTCCATAATTGTATTTTCGTAGATCCATTTTATCTGGGGATATGTGTATACCTAAATATTTAAGGTATTTCTTCTGCTGTTTAAGGGGGAAAGTCTTATTTAATAGGTCTAGGGAGTGGTATTTTCTGTAATCTTATCTTTTTTTATTTTTTGTAATCTTAGCTTTTTTATTTTAATGTAAAGTTAGGATTTTTTATTTTGGATAATGTTAGTTGTTTTTTTTTAAGTAATTTATTTTTTTATTTTTGGTAATTTTTAATAAATTCTTATGGTAGTTATTATTTTGTTATTTTATGTAAGTGTATTTTAATTGGGGTTAATTTAGGGGGTGTTAGGTTAGGGGGCTTAGGTATTAGATTAATACTTTGGGTTGTGGTTGTTGGATTAGGGGTTAATAGTGTAATTAGATACTTTGTGTTGTGGGGGGTTGGTGGTTTAGAGGTTAAAAGTGTAATTATGTAGATTGTGTTGTGGGGGGTTAGGGGTTTAGGTGTTAATACTTTCATTAGATAGTTTGCAATGTGGGAGTTGGCGGATTAGGGGTTAATAGTTTTAATAGGTAGATTGGGTTGTGGGGGGTTGGCGGTTTAGAGGTTAATATATTTTATTAGTTATTGTGGTGGGGGTGGCAGTTATATTGCGCACGCGTTAGGTGTTTGTTAAGGCTTCCTGGGCGTTACGGTACTTTCATATTCAATGCAAGGCTTGCTGCGCCTGCCTATGTGTGGCGAGATGAATTTGGAGTAAAATTTCTCCATTCTCACGGCGTAAGTCATTATGCTGAATATGTGATACCGACTGCCGACGCTAGTTCTATGTTAGTTTATGCGAGTAAAAACAGCAGGCGACACATGAAATATACGCGCCTAAGTTGTATGCAGCGTTGTACATATGACCGCTAGATTCGACTAAAAATAGGCAACGCCGGCTTTTGTAGCCGACGCTGCAAATGTACACTCGCCCACAATGTTTAAGGAAGGGAGTTTTTCTATGGATACCAAATTAAAAAGGCTTCAACTACAGACAAGGCAGGAAAATCAGCCTTACCATATAATCCATGAAATACCTCAGACTGAAAGTCATATCTGCAATTGAAGCTTAAATGCATTAAAGGGACATGAAACCCATTTTATTTTAATGTCCCTTTAAGCAGTTTTATAATTTTGTACTATAATGGTATATCTCACTTGGTAAATAAATATCAATGTTGTACAAGTAAAAATTAATTTCATAATCTGAGTGTGGTAAATTCCTTTACTTTGCTAATATTTGTCATCAAATTTACCATAAACACTTCATGTTGATACTAATATTTGTCAAAATTATAAAATAGGACTGCTATAATATAATAAGGAGATAGGAATGCCAACGTGGGACTTTTAAACCATGTGATTTGCTATGTAGAATTCTTTGTCTATTTCCTAGAAGTAATTTATATCTCATTTAGTAATTGTTTTTTGTGAAAATAAGCAACCAAAAAAAATAAAATACACATTTTTCATATTCAAAGTATTTTTTTTCATAGGTTGAGCATTTTCAGCAATTTCTTTACATAATGCATACACAGATTGCATTTTTCTGTTAGTCCTATATGCTATAAATTAGTTATCGTGTATAGAAGTTGTCTGCTAGACCTATTATATTTCCTTATTTTGCACATTCCAGCATTTATTGGTGCATGTATGTGCATAGCTGTATTTATTAGGGATATCAAATATTTTGTTCCCCTTATATTTGCATATTAGTTGGTGGTAATATGTATACACATCCAGGTATGTGATTTGTCTTACCTCGTGCAGATGTTTGTGAATTAGGAGGAGGTGAGTTGCATGTTCTGATTTGCCCATATTGGGCTAGATTACAATTGGATTGCTAATTTAACAGGTGCACGTTAAATAACCATCCATTACAAGTGGCTGATTAGTGCTACCGCAAGCTTACGGTAGCAATTTGTGCTCCGAAAATGAACCAGAGGTCAGCCCTCTGGTTAATTTAAAAAATGTCCCCCAATAGCCCCTAAAATAAAGTGTAGTGTTGCTTTTTAAAATAAAAAAATAGTAGCATGTTTTTTTTTTTATTCAATAAAACTGCACAAAGCAGTTTTAAGGGTTTAAAGTATGCAGATCTATGGTGTTAGAAAAAAAGTGCCTTACATTGCGGTCTATGGGGACTGTGTTATTACTATAAATATATATGTATATGCTTATCTACATATATATTTATGTGTTAATATGTGTATACACACATATAAACACATAAATATATACAGCGAGTGCAGAATTATTAGGCAAATGAGTATTTTGACCACATCATCCTCTTTATGCATGTTGTCTTACTCCAAGCTGTATAGGCTCGAAAGCCTACTACCAATTAAGCATATTAGGTGATGTGCATCTCTGTAATGAGAAGGGGTGTGGTCTAATGACATCAACACCCTATATCAGGTGTGCATAATTATTAGGCAACTTCCTTTCCTTTGGCAAAATGGGTCAAAAGAAGGACTTGACAGGCTCAGAAAAGTCAAAAATAGTGAGATATCTTGCAGAAGGATGCAGCACTCTTAAAATTGCAAAGCTTCTGAAGCGTGATCATCGAACAATCAAGGGTTTCATTCAAAATAGTCAACAGGGTCGCAAGAAGCGTGTGGAAAAACCAAGGCGCAAAATAACTGCCCATGAACTGAGAAAAGTCAAGCGTGCAGCTGCCAAGATGCCACTTGCCACCAGTTTGGCCATATTTCAGAGCTGCAACATCACTGGAGTGCCCAAAAGCACAAGGTGTGCAATACTCAGAGACATGGCCAAGGTAAGAAAGGCTGAAAGACGCCACCACTGAACAAGACACACAAGCTGAAACGTCAAGACTGGGCCAAGAAATATCTCAAGACTGATTTTTCTAAGGTTTTATGGACTGATGAAATGAGAGTGAGTCTTGATGGGCCAGATGGATGGGCCCGTGGCTGGATTGGTAAAGGGCACAGAGCTCCAGTCCGACTCAGATGCCAGCAAGGTGGAGGTGGAGTACTGGTTTGGGCTGGTATTATCAAAGATGAGCTTGTGGGGCCTTTTCGGGTTGAAGATGGAGTCAAGCTCAACTGCCAGTTTCTGGAAGACACCTTCTTCAAGCAGTGGTACAGGAAGAAGTCTGCATCCTTCAAGAAAAACATGATTTTCATGAAGGACAATGCTCCATCACACGCGTCCAAGTACTCCACAGCATGGCTGGCAAGAAAGGGTATAAAAGAAGAAAATCTAATGACATGGCCTCCTTGTTCACCTGATCTGAACCCCATTGAGAACCTGTGGTCCATCATCAAATGTGAGATTTACAAGGAGGGAAAACAGTACACCTCTCTGAACAGTGTCTGGGAGGCTGTGGTTGCTGCTGCACGCAATGTTGATGGTGAACAGATCAAAACACTGACAGAATCCATGGATGGCAGGCATTTGAGTGTCCTTGCAAAGAAAGGTGGCTATATTGGTCACTGATTTGTTTTTGTTTTGTTTTTGAATGTCAGAAATGTATATTTGTGAATGTTGAGATGTTATATTGGTTTCACTGGTAAAAATAAATAATTGAAATGGGTATATATTTGTTTTTTGTTAAGTTGCCTAATAATTATGCACAGTAATAGTCACCTGCACACACAGATACCCCCCTAAAATAGCTATAACTAAAAACAAACTAAAAACTACTTCCAAAACTATTCAGCTTTGATATTAATGAGTTTTTTGGGTTCATTGAGAACATGGTTGTTGTTCAATAATAAAATTAATCCTCAAAAATACAACTTGCCTAATAATTCTGCACTCCCTGTATGTATGTATTCATATACATATATATTTAACCTTTGCTGCCCAAAGCTGTGCGACTTACCATCTTTGCTGCGCTAGGTTCTCTGTCGTAACTATCGACATAAGAACGAGGCTCCTATTGGAGTCCATGGAAGTGCGCACTCATGAACACAAAGATTACATGTAATGTGCTTAATTAGTAATACCAGCACACATTTGTCTGCGCTGGTATTACAAGTGGAGCGCAAATATTGCGCTCGCGAAAGCGCATTTTGCGCTACACTGATATTCTAGGTCATTGTGAGGAAATGTAAGTGTCCTTAGATATCTGCTTTAGACGTAAAGTGTGTTCAGATGTGTGTGTGGTAGGAGAAGGTGGTAGGTGTTTTTGTGTCCTGTTGGTTTGGTATTAGGAGAAGGTAAGACATGTAACTACATGCTTGTTTTATTATGGGGGTTCTTTCTGAATCTACTCTGTTTTTAGAGTGAAGATATAGATGAATGGGATGATGCTGCTCTTATTAAATCGTATGAAAAAGCTGTTCAGTCCTTCCAGGTAATCACTCACTCACTTTTCTTTACTGCAGTTTGATTGAAACGATCACACTTTTTTACTCCCTTATTCTTGACTCAGGACATGCTAAGATGTAGTGATAAAAACCGAAGATTGGAGGGGGCGGCTGTATCTGGAGATGCACAGAAGGACTGCCAGCGAGACCCTATACCACGTGATCCTCCCCGGGAGACTGAGTGGGATAGAGAGGGTCACAGAGAGACTCAGAAAGACGAAGCTGAGAAGTGGAATAAGAAGAAGAAAGGTCAACCACCTCCACCACTTGCCCCATCTCGAACACTTGTTTCTAAAGTGAGTGATATACTGTGTATTGAGAGGCTTATATCTCCAAATTGTAAACATGTAGTTACATTACCAATCACATTGTCACTTCTAACAAGCTTGCTATATCATTGTTGTCTCACCTAAGTGGAAGGTTGGAGATCCTTGCAGTGCTGTCTGGTCAGAGGATGGCTGCGTATATCCTGCTAGGGTGAAATCCATTGATCGTGAAACCAGGACATGCGTGGTGCAGTATGATGGTTACGGAAATACAGAGAGACATCAGCTTGATGAGATTGTGTCTGTAGGAAGTAGTGGAGATAGCACCCCACCTGTAAAACAGGTAATGTTACTAAGTTTTGGCAACCAAGAGAAAGCAATCCTTTTTTCAACAGTTGCGATAGCATTACAAGCCCTGGGCATTTGTTTTCAGACCAACTGTAGAAAATCACTGTCCTCTTTTTCACAGCCCAGTAAATCACAGTATTCCTATCCTCTGCCCAATACCTGGTTGCATATACATGCGACACTAAATTTATAACTCAACATCAACTTTCTGCCTCTCACTCCGGTCATGGCTTATCTTCAGCTAGATTACGAGTTATGCGCGCTATAGGGAAATAACGAATGTAACAAGTTTGCAACAACTTGTAGCAGTTTAGTTATGAGTTTTATGTTACAGTTTTGTAGCGTAAAACTCATAACTACTGATTTTAGATTGCGGAACGGATCTTGTCGGTATAGGGTGCAACGCAAGTTTTTTAGCCTGACCACAAAACTCGTAATGGCAGCGCTATGGAAGTCCCATGAAAAAACTTAATTTTTACCTGTGCGGGACTGACGCTGCGGTACAGGCTAAAAGGCTTGCGGTACAGCTATACCGACAAGACTTGTAATGGCTGCGTTAAAACACCAACGCACAAATCGTAATCAAGGTGCTTGTCTGCTAAGTCAACAGCTAAATCAAGTTTATATCTAAATCTTTTCCTATCAAATATATAAATGTTTCTGCAAATACATAAACACCTCCCTCTCCATCTAGATCCCACATCTAAAACCTTGTCCTCAACCCCTTTATCATTCCCACAAAATATTACATTCTGCTGATATATACATGGCGCCATATATGTGAAAATATTCCCACATTTGTTTCATCCTAACCTTTTCCTTTTTTTTTTCTTTCTTGTTCTGTCTTTCTCACAGTGGAAGGTTGGTGACCGCTGTTCAGTTCAGTGGTCAGAAGATGGACAGTTGTACTCGGCAGTCATTCGCTCTGTAGATGAGGTGATGGGCACCTGTGTGGTCGAGTATGAGGGCTATAAGAATGAGGAGGAGCAGAACTTAGCTGACCTGTTGCCTCCATCCAGCGCCCCACTGCGTACCCGCGGCAAGAAGCAGGCGAGTCCTGCACGACTAGGACTGGACAGCTCAGGGGTACACAGTCTGACATGTCTGGGGCTGAAAGGGAGCTTTGTGCCTGGCACTTCTTGGGCTGGCACAGGGGGAGACAGGGCATGGTACTTCAATTTCTTGTGCAGGGGGAGACATAGCCTGACACCTTAAGAGCTGAAACATGGTGACAGAGCATGGCACATTTTAGGGCAGGGCGGCTGTCACATGCAATGGTTTTCATTGGCAGGATGAGGAGGACACTGATTGGCTATACACACGCAGAAGTTCTACTTCTTCCCCAGATCTCTCTCGCAATTGGAGGAAGCAGGGGAAGAAATCTGATTGGATGTACACCTTTCCTCCTCCTCCGCCTCCACCACCTCCTCCTCCACCCCCACCTCCCTCGCTTCCTCCCCCACCACCACCCAAGGTGAGCATCCTACATCACACAGTGAGCTGTACAGTGCTGTAAGCTGTCAAATAAGGCTGTTGAATGAGAAGAGGGCATTAGTACTTGATAATGTTTATTTTTAAGTGAAATGTGGGATAACGTAAAATAAATCTGACACCATCAAATTGCATTTGTTCTGTGTTAATATACTTTTCTGTAACTTTTGATTCCATTCTATAGTCTTTGTTTACCAGAAGAGTAAGTAAAATGGGGGGACGGGGTGTAGGCAAGTGATGGTTTATCCTAGTGTTCCTAGGCAACAGCCTGACAGATACATTCTCATTTCTAAGTTAATAAAATTTGATATAGCAGGAAAAGTGTTATTGACACAAAAGCAAAAAGGAATTTGAAGATGTCATACTTCTTTTTTCGTGCTGTGATGCAGAATGCTAGGGAAAGATTTTTTTTTTCTGTTCTCTACCTCACTTTTGTTCCTTATTCCAGGGGTGTTTCTGGCCCCCTCCTCCACCACCTGTGAGGGCTCATCTACCAGCATGGCACAACTGGCCCCCGGTATGTGAACCAATCCTTCCATAAGCGTCTCACCCTGTTACCCTTGTCTGATCATCATGTAACTCATCCCTTCTCCCTAACCTCCCAGTCAGCTCCCCTCCCTCCCCCTCCTCCACCCCCTCCTTTTTTCAGCACAGACTGGGAGGATTATGATGAGGAAGAACAGGAAGATGAAGATGTTCTGGCCTGTATGCTAATGGCCTGGTACATGACTGGGTATCACACTGGCTTCTACAAGGTAACCCTCCAATTTTACTGAGCTACATACAACAACCACATGCTACAACACCCTCCCACTGCCGCTTATGTACAAAAGATTATATTGTTTATATATACTAGCTCTTACTCTATTTTCATCTAATTCCAGCACCCCTGCTATTGCTGACATTTTCTTTCATTTAATTACCATATACTTCTCCACACTCTTTTTCATACTTTCATATTGAAAGGGACATAAAACCCCCAGATTCAGATAGAGCCTACAATTTTGATAACAGAAGCAAATTAAAAAGTTGTTTAAATTTGTAGGCTCTATCTGAATCATGAAAGGAACAATCTGGGGGTTTTATGTCCCTTTCAGTGCTTAGACATTTGAATGACAAGAGTAATTATATTGTGATGCAGTAAAGCTTACAAAAAACATAGAGATACAGTAGAGACAAGCATCTCCAAACTTATGCTCTGGGTAACATTTTATCAACCTACATGTGCAGCTTCTGAGACCTTATTGTGCAGGCAAGCAGTCTCTGCTTCATAACTGCTCTGTCACCCCAATTCAATTGTTCAATGTGATTGGCAGGCCCTGCTCTTGAAGAATTAATTCTCAGGAGCAGTGGGCAGGATTGCACAGAGAACTCTTGTGCAATCTTACATTTTGTCAATCAGTGCTGCATCAGAAGTAACGATTGCAGGCGCAGCGGACAGGTTCTCTGCTTGAGAATTGAAAGCCCTCAAAACAGAACTGACTAACTAGTTATAACAACTCAGACTTCCCAGCACAGCGTTAGTAATGTACTACCATATAGAAAATTATAATAATATTAATCAAACTACATTATTGTCATATTTCATGTTTCTGTATTACTCATAGTCCATTCTTGTCTAATTTCTTTTCTTTCACAAGATATGACGAGTCCACGGATTTCATCCTTACTTATGGGATATTGCCTCCTGGTCAGCAGGAGGAGGCAAAGAGCTCCACAGCAGAGCTGCATAAATAGCTCCTCCCTTCCCCCCCCAACCCAGTCATTCTCTTTGCCTGCATTAGTGATAGGAGAGAGGTAAAGTGAGGTGTTAGTTTAGATTCTTTAAGCAAGAGTTTTTTATTTTTAAATGGTGCCAGTATTTTTCTGCTGAGCAGTTATAGTTTTATGGTTATGGGAACTGGAGGGTTTTTGGGCCCTCTGTGCCTCCCATACTGATACTGCTATTCTGAGATGGTCTTGGAGAGATTTTAACTAAGGCCCTTCTATCTTCACAGGACCTCAGGAGGAAGGTTGGACCCCCTGACACTGTGAGTCTCTCATGCTGTTCCTCAGCATGCAGGTAAGTGCAGTCTGTTTCTGTGGCTGTGCACTGTAAGAAAAAGAGTGACATTTCTCAGATGGTCTGTGCTTTTATTTTTTCTTCAGGGGCCATGACAAGGCTTTCTGTCGCTATTATGTCGGTCCTCATTAGTGATAAGAAGTATGAGAACCGACATAGAGCTTTATCCAGACACTCTAGTATGACTGAAATTACCCTAGAAGCGCTGGGATGTAAGAAAGAAGTATGTGAAAACTTTATTCAGACACTCTAGCATTACTAACTTATCCTAGAAGCGCTGAGATGTTATTTTGACATGTATTGTATTTACGGGAGATTTCTCTTTTAATGTTAGAAAGGGCTGATGTTGGGAGAGTTACGGAGCTGTAGGAGTTTAGTGCCTAACAGACTCCGTGGCTTTGCCCTGTATGGGCGTATTTCATATTTTCCCGGGCTCTGACGCCCACGATGGGCGGGGCATTGTATTGGTGCGCTTTAGCGCAGTTGTTCCGATTGCCATTACGGCTCCTAGGTACACTTGTTTCTGCGACTCACACAAGTGATCTTAGGCACGCCGGTTCAGGGACTTTATCCTTGGTCAGTGGAAGCAGGTAGGAGCCGCAGCAGAGCTGCGGCGAGGTGACTGATAAGTTTCTGATTTTGTTCTGTGAAATAACAGTGTAATAACAGTGTCTTCCTGCACGGAGACGTCACTAATATGGGAATGTGAAAACAATTGCTCTCTGGCATATATATCGAGCTTTGTTCAAATAACGTTTTTCTTAAAGACACAGTACTTTACAAAACTTATATATTTTCAGTGCTTCTGACCAAGCTTGCATTTTTCTGTTTAGGTTATCAAAATGGATGACCTTGAACAAACTACTTGTCTTATGTGTTTAGATGCCATTGTGGAACCCCCAGTTACACTTTGGTCCCCCATGTATTGAGAGGGCTTTACAGTGTAGAGAACAAATTTTCTTTAATAAAGATTTATCTAATGAATGTCCTCAGACTGATGAAGATCAGGGTATGCCGCATCTTTCTCCCAAAACGTCACAGCCTTTAATGCCCGCTCAGGTAACGCCAGGTTCTTCAACGGCGTCTACTTCATTTACTTTGCAGGATATGGCTGCAGTTATGTCAAACACTCTTACAGAAGTTTTATCTAAGTTGCCAGTGTTACAAGGCAAACGCAGCAGGACAGAGGCCCACGTGGTCCCTGCAACTTCTGATGCTTTAATGGCTATCTCCGATATACCTTTCTAGGGCTCTGAATTGGGGGGTAGGGAGGCCTTGTCTGAGGGGGAACTGTCTGATTCAGGAAGTGCATTACCCCAGACAGATTCGGACGTCATGTCCTTCAGATTTAAACTTGAACACCTCCGCCTTTTGCTACGAGAGGTTTTGGTGACTCTGGACGACTGTGACTCTATTGTGGTCCCGCCAGAGAAATTGAGTAAGATGGACAAACACTTAGAGGTCCCTTCTTATTCCGATGTGTTTCTGGTTCCTAAGAGAATTTTGGAAATTATTACAAGGGAATGGGAGAGACCGGGTATCCTGTTCTCCCCTTCCCATATTTTTAGGAAAATGTACCCTATAGCTGACACCGTTCGGGACTCTTGGCAGACAGTCCCTAAGGTGGAGGGAGCTATCTCTACCTTGGCTAAGCGTATGACTATCCCTATTGAGGACAGTTGTGCTTTCAAGGACCCTATGGATAAAAAGTTGGAGGGTCTTTTAAAAAAGCTATATATTCATCAAGGGTTTCTATTACAACCGACTGACTGCATTGTAACAGTCACAACTGCGGCTGCCTTTTGGTTTGACGCTCTAGAAGAGTCCCTTAAAACTGAGACTCCTATAGAAGAAATAATAGATAGAATTAAGGCCCTTAAGCTGGCTAATTCTTTTATTACGGATGCCGCCTTTCAGATCGCCAAATTGGCGGCTAAGAATTCAGGATTTTCCATTTTAGCGCGCAGAGCCTTATGGTTAAAATCTTGGTCTGCGGATGTGTCCTCTAAATCAAAGCTTTTGGCTATTCCTTTCAAGGGAAAGACCCTGTTCGGGCCTGATTTGAAATAAATCATTTCTGATATTACGGGAGGTAAGGGTCATCTCCTCCCTCAAGACAAGACATCTAAGCAAAGGGGACGACAGAGTAATTTTCGTTCATTTTGTAATTTCAAAGGAGTCCCCCCTTCCTCTGCCGCTAAACAGGAAGGGAACTATTCTCAAGCCAAAGCCACCTGGAGACCCAACCAGGCTTGGAACAAGGGTAAGCAACCCAAGAAGCCCGCTGCAGCTCCCAAGACAGCATGAAGGGGCGGCCCCCGATCCGGGACCGGATTTAGTAGGGGGCAGACTTTCTCTCTTTGTCCAAGCTTGGATAAGAGACGTTCACGATCCCTGGACACTAGAAATTGTGTCTCAAGGGTGTCAGTTGGAGTTCAGAAATTCTTTCCCAAGGGGAAGGTTCCTTCTTTCACGATTGTCTGTACAATCTTTCACGATTGTCTTACGTTGTGTTGAAGACCTCTCCACCATGGGAGTAATTTGTCCCGTTCCAATACAGGGGCAGGGGTTTTTCTCAAATCTTTTTGTGGTTCCCAAAAAAGAGGGAACGTTCCGACCCATTTTAGATCTCAAGAGTCTAAACAAGTTTCTCAGAGTTCCATCCTTCAAGATGGAGACTATTCGGACAATTCTTCCATTGATCCAGGAGGGTCAATATATAACTACCGTGGACTTAAAGGATTCATATCTTCATATTCTTATCCACAAAGATCATCACCAGTTCCTAAGGTTTGCCTTCCTGGACAAACATTTTCAGTTTGTGGCTCTTCCCTTTGGGCTGGCCACGGCACACAGGATCTTCACGAAGGTTCTAGGGTCTCTGCTAGCGGTTCTCAGACTGCGGGGCATTGCAGTGGCGCTTTATATGGACCATATTCTGATCCAGGCGTCGTCTTATTAACTCACAAAGTCTCATACCGACATGGTTCTGTCCTTTCTAAG
Organism: Bombina bombina; assembly: GCF_027579735.1. Taxonomy (NCBI): domain Eukaryota; kingdom Metazoa; phylum Chordata; class Amphibia; order Anura; family Bombinatoridae; genus Bombina; species Bombina bombina. The sequence goes on from NC_069500.1 coordinate 755,384,582, forward strand.
GACTCACGGGTGGAAGGTGAATCTAGAAAAAAGTTCCACTAATTCCACAGACAAGGGTTCCTTTCCTGGGAACTCTAATAGATTCTATATCCATGAAAATCTTCTTGACGGAAGTCAGAAAGTTAAACATTCTGAATACATGCCGAGCCCTTCAGTGCAATCCTCGGCCATCAGTGGCTCAGTGCATGGAGGTAATTGGATTGATGGTGGCAGCAATGGACATCATTCCGTTTGCTCGTTTTCATCTCAGGCCTCTACAACTGAGCATGCTCAGACAGTGGAATGGAGATTATGCAAATTTGTCTCCTCAGATAGATCTGGATCAGGAGACAAGAGACTCTCTTCTTTGGTGGTTGTCACAGGATCATCTGTCCCAAATGACATGCTTCCACAGACCCTCATGGGTGATAGTGACAACGGACGCCAGTCTACTAGGATGGGGTGCAGTCTGGAATATCCCGGAAGGCTCAGGGTGTGTGGACTCGGTCAGAGTCTCTACTTCCAATCAATATTCTGGAGTTGAGGGCAATATTCAATGCTCTTCAGGCTTGGTCTCAGTTGGCTTCGGCAAAGTTCATCCGATTTCAGTTGGACAACATCACAACGGCGGCTTACATCAATCATCAGGGAGGAACAAGGAGTTCCTTGGCAATGACAGAAGTATCCAGGATAATTCGGTGGGCGGAGGCTCACTCTTGTTATCTGTCAGCAATCTACATCCCAGGAGTAGAAAACTGGGAAGCGGATTTTTTGAGCAGACAGACGTTTTATCCGGGGGAGTGGGAACTCCACCCGGAGGTCTTTGCCACCCTGATTCTCAAATGGGGCAGACCGGAGCTGCATCTTATGGCATCTCGTCAGAATGCCAAGCTCCCGAGATACGGATCCAGGTCCAGGGATCCTCAGGCCAAACTGATAGATGCCTTGGCAGCGCCTTGGTCGTTCAACCTAGCTTATGTGCTCCCTCCATTTAATCTCCTTCCCCGGTTGATTGCTCGAGTCAAACAGGAGAGGGCTTCGGTGATTCTCATTGCTCCTGCGTGGCCTCGCAGGACTTGGTATGCCGATCTGATGGACATGTCATCTCTGCTGTTGTGGAAGCTTTCATTGAGGCAGGACCTTCTCATTCAGGGACCCTTCCATCATCCGAATCTAGTTTCTCTGCAGCTGACTGCTTGGAGATTGAACGCTTGATTTTTTTTTTTTTTTTGAGAATCAAAGTTTTTTATTGAGGGATACCAGGAGTACAAAATTAAAGCACAATAAACATTATACAAAGAGTAAATACATTATATATCACGGGCTTGTACATTCCTAAAGTCTCCAGTATAATATAAAATAATCACGTTCTGGCGTTCCCTCTTTTCCATTTTGTTTTGTTTCCTATGTAGATACATAATAAAATGATAAAATGATAGAATTTAAACAACCCTGGTAGATTATACTTCCTATAGAATGGTATATTAATTATAATAGAGGTGTATTTATTTTTGAAGGATTGACAAATTATAGGGAATCATAACAAGTTGCTCCTATTAGATACACGTGAACAGGGGGCAAAGAGCCTCATTTTCATGATAAACAAAAGACTAAGAGCAACTCATGACAGAGTGATGTTTGTTTTAGTATATACCTTAGGAGTGTAGAAAACTCCCGCTGGAAGGGAGTGTATAGGATAAAAAGTTGAGCTGACTGTGATTTAGGGGGAAAAAACACATATACTTTTATTTGACTAAACTATAGTATTTTGGGGGTGAATGAAGGTATATGAAATGGGAAAAAACCAAGTCCTCATGATGGTAAGGATGGTGTGGATTTCAGCTAGAGCTGCCTGCGTAATGAGGGAGATAATGGGGTATTAATAGCTGATTACCCAAGCTGTAGAGATCTGCCTAAGAGTGTAGTGTGATATCCAGAAGCCTAATTGACCTTATAAAAATGCAATTACAATCCCCATGGAGCACCTGGATATGAGTACATGAGCAGCCTGCATATATAGATAATCTGTTATGGAGGCATCATTTAGGAAATAGGTATACATTAGAGGTCGTGATAGAGATGGTAGGATCTTCAAAAGCGGCCCACCAAAACACAGGACATAGACGTCTAGGGTTCTAATGTAAAGTAAAAAAGCATATCTCAGACATCATCACATACCATAAAAAGCTAGAGAGGTATAGGGTAAAGAGGTAACTAATTTGTTTGTTGCACCATAAATACATTAGTAATATTCAGCTAGTTAAACGTTATAATATTTCTACTTGTCAAGGCAGAATCATACATGCTTATTATGGGTAGTCTATTTGAGAGATGATATCCTGCGACATCAAGCAGGCTACCCCAAATCATGTGCAAGTGTCTAGCAGCCCCCAGAGAAATATATGCAGTGACAAGGCAAAAGTAAAGTTAACAGAGTAAGGACTCATATAAACACTGAGTAGTGGAGAATAAAGTAGAGAAATTACTGTGTAGCACGTAAATAGAATTTTCAAACAACAACAACATAACCAGAGGCCCCATATAGAGTATTAAGTGGGAATACCACATTCAACCTATACCACACTTCAGCTGTTGAGCCAGTCCGTATGTGATGACCAGAAAAGTCCAAGTCAGCTTGCAAAAGGTCTCAGAAACATCTTCACGCCTCGAGGCCAAGGGTCTGATAGCGAGTAATTTAAACGGCCTTGCCAGTGTCCATCAGCCGTATAGTGTAGATCTGAGAGCGAGCAAGAAGAGGGGCCTCCTGGATCAAAAGAGCTCCGCACCATGTGAATGTAGCATGTGGAATCCAGCCTGCCGGATCTTGACGATAGCCGTACCTGGGTGTTCAATGTTGTTACGGTGTGATCCCGCCTTAGGCCACTACTACACCGAGGCCAAAGTCCTAGCCCACTCCAGTTTCCCAAATTAGCGATTGCAGAGTAAGTGTAACCGTTGTTGCTCCGCTGGGTCTCAGTGCCCCGTAAAGGTTTTTGAAGCAGCACTCTCACCATGTAGCTGGATGTGGCGCTGCAAACTTGCGGGATAGGCTCCCTCAGGATTCTCGGCGCAGAAGGGAGGTGCAGTAGCCGGATTGACGGAGGGAGTTCTCTCTGCGCAATTAAAAGTTCAGACTTGCGGTCTCTTGTGCCGACTTCATCCTCCAGTTTAAGTTCACTGTTAGGTGGGGTAAAGCTTGCAGGAACACTAGGTATATCCTCACTGAGATCTATTCTAGCCTCAAATATCTGCACCACACATAGAGAGAGCTGAGCTGTATCGGACGGGAGGTCTGTATTGTCCAGTCTGTTCCCAATCGAGAGCGACGGTTGTGCCATAGCGGTCTTTAGACAGTCTGAGAGGGCATCAAATCCAGCTGATATTTGCATAGTTAGCTCCCGCAAAGCTGTGCAAATGGTTGAGGAGTTTTCTTCGATGTGGGTTGCCATTACTGCTGTAGGCCTCAGATGCCTGGGCATTTCTCAAGACACGACGGCAGTATGTAGTATAGCCCAGTAAGAAAAACAAAGTAAGGAGGTCCCCCGGTATTGTAGGGGTAAACCTATCTGCACAGGGACAATTTTAGATAAAATTGCATATATGTAGCTCCAGTTAATCATTATATTACATGCTTTTCTTCAGGAGCTCTGTGAAACATGTCCTCCATGTTTGGTTGATGGCTCCGCCCCCATCATTTCGTTCGAACGCTTGATTTTATCTAAGCGAGGGTTCTCTGATTCGGTCATTGATACCTTGATCCAGGCACGTAAGCCTGTTACTAGAAATATTTACCATAAGATATGGCGTAAATATCTTTATTGGTGCGAATCCAAGGGCTACTCATGGAGTAGGGTTAGGATTCCCAGGATTTTATCTTTTCTCCAAGAAGGATTGGAGAAAGGGTTGTCAGCTAGTTCCTTAAAAGGACAGATTTCTGCTTTGTCTATTCTGCTGCACAAGCGTCTGGCAGATGTTCCAGTTGTGCAATCTTTTTGTCAGGCCCTGACTAGAATCAGACCTGTGTTTAGACCAATTGCTCCTCCTTGGAGTTTGAATTTAGTTTGAACCTATGCATTCCATAGATATTAAGTTATTATCTTGGAAAGTTTTGTTTTTGGTTGCTATTTCTTCTGCTCGCAGAGTTTCTGAGCTTTCGGCATTGCAATGTGATTCTCCTTATCTTATTTTCCATTCGGATAAGGTGGTGTTACGTACCAAACCTGCGCCTAGATTTAGAGTTTTGCGGCCAAATGGGTGCGTTAGCTACGCATGTTTTTTTCCCCCCGCACCTTTTAAATAACGCTGGTATTTAGAGTTCTCTGAAGGGCTGCGCTAGGCTCCAAAAAGGGAGCGTACAGGCATATTTACAGCAACTTCAACTCTCAATACCAGCGTTGCTTACGGTAGCGGTAATCTGCTGCCCCTAACATCGCCGACCCCTATATTCTATTTATTAACCCCTAATCTGCCCCCCCCACGTCACCGCTACCTACCTACACTTATTAACCCCTAATCTGCCGACTGGACCTCGCCGCCACTATAATAAATGTATTAACCCCTAAACCGCCGCACTCCCGCCTCACAAACCCTATAATAAATAGTATTAACCCCTAATCTGCCGACCGGACCTCGCCGCTACTCTAATAAATGTAGTAACCCCTAAAGCTAAGTCTAACCCTAACACCCCCCTAAATTAAATATAATTTTAATCTAACGAAATAAATTAAATATTATTAACTAAAGTCTTCCTATTTAAAACTAAATACCTGTAAAATAAACCCTACTATAGCTACAATATAATGAATAATTATATTGTAGCTATTTTAGGATTTATATTTATTTTACAGGCAACTTTGTATTTATTTTAACTAGGTACAATAGCTATTAAATAGTTATTTACTATTTAATAGCTACCTAGTTAAAATAATTACAAAATTACCTGTAAAATAAATCCTAACCTAAGTTACAATTAAACCTAACACTACACTATCAATAAATTAATTAAATCAATTAACTACAAGTACCTACAATTAAATAAACTAAACTAAATTACAAAAAATAAAAAAACATTACAAGAATTTTAAGCTAATTACACCTACTCTAAGCCCCCTAATAAAATAACAAAGCCCCCCAAAATAAAAAAATTCCCTACCCTAATCTAAATTAAAATAGTTAACAGCTCTATTACCTTACAAGCCCTTAAAAGGGCTTTTTGCGGGGCATGCCCCAAAGAAATCAGCTCTTTTGCCTGTAAAAAAAAAAACACAATACCACCCCCCAACATTACAACCCACCACCCACATACCCCTACTCTAACCCAAACCCCCCTTAAATAAACCTAACACTACCCCCCTGAAGATCTCCCTACCTTGAGTCGTCTTCACTCAGCCGAGCACCGATGGACCAAAAGAAGACATCCGGAGCGGCAGAAGTCTTCATCCTATCCGGGCAGAAGAGGACATCCGGACCGGCAGACATCTTCATCCAAGCGGCATCTTCTATCTTCATCCATCTGACGAGGAGCGGCTCCATCTTCAAGACCTCCGGCGTGGAACATCCTCTTCCTACCGACGACTACCGACGAATGAAGGTTCCTTTAAGTGACGTCATCCAAGATGGCATCCCTCGAATTCCGATTGGCTGATAGGATTCTATCAGCCAATCGGAATTAAGGTAGGAAAAATCTGATTGGCTGATTGAATCAGCCAATCGGATTCAAGTTCAATCGGATTGGCTGATCCAATCAGCCAATCAGATTGATCTCGCATTCTATTGGCTGATCGGAACAGCCAATAGAATGCAAGCTCAATTTGATTGGCTGATTGGATCAGCCAATCGGATTGAACTTGAATCTGATTGGCTGATTCAATCAGATTTTTCCTACCTTAATTCCAATTGGCTATCAGCCAATCGGAATTCGAGGGACGCCATCTTGGATGACGTCACTTAAAGGAACCTTCATTCGTCGGTAGGAAGAGGATGTTCTGTGCCGGAGGTCTTGAAGATGGAGCCCCTCCTCGTCGGATGGATGAAGATAGAAGATGCCGCTTGGATGAAGACGTCTGCCGGTCCGGATGTCCTCTTCTGCCTGGATAGGATGAAGACTTCTGCCGCTACGGATGTCTTCTTTTGGTCCATCGATGCTCGGCTGAGTGAAGACAACTCAAGGTAGGGAGATCTTCAGGGGGGTAGTGTTAGGTTTATTTAAGGGGGGTTTATGTTAAATTAGGGGTATGTGGGTGGTGGGTTGTAATGTTGGGGGGTGGTATTGTGGGGGTTTTTTACAGGCAAAAGAGCTGATTTCTTTGGGGCATGCCCCGCAAAAAGCCCTTTTAAGGGCTGGTAAGGTAATAGAGCTGTTAACTATTTTAATTTAGATTAGGGTAGGGAATTTTTTTTATTTTGGGGGGCTTTGTTATTTTATTAGGGGGCTTAGAGTAGGTGTAATTAGCTTAAAATTCTTGTAATTTTTTTTATTTTTTGTAATTTAGTGTTTGTTTTTTTTGTAGTTTAGTTTAGTTTATTTAATTGTAGGTACTTGTAGTTAATTGATTTAATTAATTTATTGATAGTGTAGTATTAGGTTTAATTGTAACTTAGGTTAGGATTTATTTTACAGGTAAGTACTTAGTTTTAAATAGGAAGACTTTAGTTAATAATATTTAATTTATTTTGTTAGATTAAAATTATATTTAATTTAGGGGGGTGTTAAGGTTAGGGTTAGACTTAGCTTTAGGGGTTAATGCATTTATTAGAGTAGTGGCGAGGTCCGGTCGGCAGATTAGGGGTTAATACTTGAAGTTAGGTGTCGGCGATGTTAGTGAGGGCAGATTAGGGGTTAATTATATTTATTATAGGGTTTTTGAGGCGGGAGTGAGGCGGTTTAGGGGTTAATACATTTATTAGAGTAGCGGCTAGGTCCGGTTTGCAGATTAGGGGTTAATAAGTGTAGGTAAGGTAGCGGCGACGTTGGGGGGGGGGGCAGATTAGGGGTTAATAAATATTATGTAGGTGTCGGCGATGTTAGGGGCAGCAGATTAGGGGTACATAGGGATAATGTAGGTGGCGGCGGTGTGCGGTCGGCAGATTAGGGGTAAAAAAATGTATTATAGTGGCGTCGATGTGGGGGGACCTCGGTTTAGGGGTACATAGGTTTTTTTATGGGTGTTAGTGTACTTTAGAGCACAGTAGTTAAGAGCTTTATAAACCAGCGTTAGCCCATAAAGCTCTTAACTACTGACTTTTTTCTGCGGCTGGAGTCTTGTCGGTAGAGGCTCTACCTCTCACTTCAGCCAAGACTCTAAATACCGGCGTTATGAAGATCCCATTGAAAAGATAGGCTACGCAATTGGCGTAAGGGGATCTGCGGTATGGAAAAGTCGCGGCTCGGAAGTGAGCGTTAGACCCTTTCCTGACTGACTCTAAATACCAGCGGGCGTTAAAAATCAGCGTTAGGAGCCCTTAACGCTGCTTTTGACGGCTAACGCAGAACTCTAAATCTAGGTGCTGGTTTTCTTCCTAAGGTTGTTTCTAACAAGAATATTAATCAGGAAATTGTTGTTTCTTCCTTGTGTCCTAACCCTTCTTCTAAGAAGGAGCGTCTGTTACATAATTTGGACGTAGTCCGTGCCTTGAAGTTCTACTTGCAGGCGACTAAGGACTTTCGTCAAACATCTTCATTATTTGTTGTTTTTGCTGGGAAACGTAGGGGTCAGAAAGCTACCTCTCTTTCTTTTTGGCTGAAGAGTATCATCCGTGTTACATATGAGACTGCTGAACAGCAGCCTCCAGAATGAATTACGGCTCATTCTTCTAGGGCTGTGGCTTCCTCATGGGCATTTAAAAATGATGCTTTCGTTTGTACAGATTTGCAAGGCGGCAACTTGGTCGTCTCTTCACACTTTTTCCAAATTTGATACTTTTGCCTCGTCTGAGGCTGTTTTTGGGAGAAAGGTTCTTCAAGCAGTGGTGCCTTCCGTTTAGGTTCCTGTCTTGTCCCTCCCTTTCATCCGTGTCCTATAGCTTTGGTATTGTATCCCATAAGTAAGGATGAAATCTGTGGACTCGTAATATCTTGTAAAAGAAAAGGAAATTTATGCTTACCTGATAAATTTGTTTCTTTTACGATATGAGTCCACAGCCCACCCTGTCGTTTTTTTCTAAAGTCAGGTTTTTATTTTTGTTAAACTCCAGTCACCTCTGCTCCTTGGCTTTTCCTTTCTCTTCCTAACTTCGGTCGAAAGACTGGAGTGGGAGGGAAGGGAGGAGCTATTTATGCAGCTCTGCTGTGGAGCTCTTTGCCTCCTCCTGCTGACCAGGAGGCAATATCCCATAAGTAAGGATGAAATCGGTGGACTCGTCATATCGTAAAGAAACAAATTTATCAGGTAAGCATAAATTTCCTTTTTTCACCATATCGTATTCCATTTACCATCTTTGTTTTTCGCTCTTGATCATTCACTCTTGGAATTCAAAGTTCCTTCCCACATTCCCATCTACCATCTTCTTCACAATCACAAGTCTCCATTAGGCCCACTCTCTCATTTAATATTATTGTACCTGTTTTACAGGGTCTAAAGCAGGGCCGGGCAGAGGCTTTGAGACCTAACCTGAAAAAAGGACCTAGGAGAAAATAGAAGAGCAGCATGATCAGGTAAGTCAATATTTAAAGGGGAAGTAATGAAATGTAATGGAAATTACATTTTTACTAATAAGATATTTTGATTAATAAGTCACAGTTTGTTTGGATACGCACAACAGTTGCCACCCAAATAGTTTGTGCTGTAGCTAGTGACTTTTTACTGTCAAAGGGGCAGTAAAGTAAAAGTTAATCTTTCAAAAGCACTCATGATTCAGACAGAACATGCACTTTTTTTTTAACCATTTATTTATATCCAACAATGAGTACAAGTTCCATGAAAACAAAAAGCCACAATCTTACAGTTCATAAACAAACAAAAAAAACAAAAAAAAAAAACAAAGGAGAAAAAGTAATGATTATCAACCAAAATTGCATATTACCCATCATATACTTAATCGGTTAAACCTGAGCCATCTGCCTATCTTCATATTACTCATTGTTGGGGTATTTTATTTATATATAAAAAGAAAAAAAACCAAGGAAAATAAAAAAAATAAAAAATTAAAAGGGGGGAAGGGAGGGGGGAAGGAAGGGGAGAAAAAAAAAAAAAAAAAAGGGAAGAATTGGAAGGGAAGAAAATCCCGGTTCTCTCAAACCCTCCCTAAATCACCAAATACCCAATAATATTAACTCCGAATTCTTAAATGGAGAAATTAAGTAATCGATTTCTCTCTCAGGGAAAATCTTAATAAATGGTGCCCATTTATCAAAAAAATTCTTTACATCAGGTTCATTATCTATATTAGTATTTTTCTGTTCTAAAACACATTGTTTCTTTAGATGATCCCTGATTTCAACAATAGTTGGTACCGACCTCGTCTTCCATTTCTGGCAGAGCAGATATCTGGTGGCTAAGATAGATAGATTAACTAATTTCTCATTAGGCTGTCACCCTTTTTCAGATTTTAGACAGAATATAATCTGAAACAATGAAAGAGCTATTTGTTAAATTTTAAGTTTATTCTTAAACCAGTATTCTAGCTTACTCCATACATTACTCACTCTAGGACATTGCCAGAACATATGAATTATATCAGCAGCAAAATAAGAACATTTGGGGCATTTATTAAATTGGTGATTACGGACTCTGAGGCCTCTTTCCGGGGTGAAATATGCCATATGCAAAAGTTTCAAATGAGCATCTCACCAATTGGATGAAGATGTTGTTTTTATTACTTTGTTAACTGAAAATTGGATAGTTTTCGAGTTGATGTTACTGTGTGGAATTAAAGTGTCCCAGGACCCTGCCAGCTTCTCCAATATCGGGGTGGCCTTGTTAAGATTCAGTGAATAATAACATGGGGCAATAGACATGGAGGAATTTTTGGTTATCGTTAACCAGGTTTCTAAGCTTCGCAAGGTCCAGTTCCATCCAATCTTGTGTATAAGCTCTGTAATATAGTGTCTTATCTGTAAATATGCGTAAAAATCTTTGTTTAACAAATTAAATTCAATACGCAACTCCTCAAAGGATTTAACACATTTTCTCTCCTGGTTGATAAAGTAGATCACCCTATCCAGCCCCTTGTTATACCATCTATTAAAAATAACTGAATCCAGTCCTGGTTGAAAATTCGGATTTCTAGTTAAAGGAAGATGTTTTGATACCATGGGGCATATAGAAAGAGATTTGGATATTTTGAACCAAGCTTTAATCGGGTTTAAAATAGATTTAAGTTCCTTTATGCTTCTGGGTAGATCTTTAGGATTCGTATGTGCCAGGGCTATTGGAGAGTAAGGATCACATATATTATATTCAAGGTCATTATTTAAGACATAGTTCTTGGTAGAAAACCAGTCCGCTATTATGCGGGCCAAGAAACAAAGATTATAAAATCTTAAATTCGGCAGTGCTACTCCTCCCAGTTCTCTTGGCACCATTAATTTAGAGAGGGCAATTTTGGCCCTTTTCCCCTGCCATATAAATTGCCTGATTGATGTATTCATTGAACGTATATCTTTCTCAAATAAGATTAATGGGACATTCTGTAAAATATAAAGCAATTTTGGGAGAAGGATCATTTTAAATAGGGCTGATCGGCCAGATATTGAAAGTGGTAAGTTTTGCCAGGCCTTAAGCCTTTCTTTGATAAAACTTAACATTGGAGTTATGTTCATCTTATATAGGTCTTTTAAATTAATTGGTATTTTAATTCCCAAATATTTCAATGAATCCGATACTACTCTGAAGGGTAAGTCTGTCTTGCTGGTCTTGTTTTTCCTGAGCCAAATTAGTTCCGATTTTATCGCATTTACTTTGTATCCTGAGAATACCCCAAAATGGTCAGTAATCTGCAGGAGTTTTGGAATATTTTGTGCTGTACTAGATATATATATATAAGTAGGTCATCCGCATATAATCCGACTTTCATTTCATGACTCCTAACTTTTATGCCCTCCAATGAGCTCCTGATCCTAATTGCTAAGGGTTCTATAGCTAAGTCAAAAAGGAGCGGGGAGAGAGGACAGCCCTGACGAGTGCCCCTCTTTAATGCAATTGGTGGGGAGATATCACCGTTAATAATCAGACTCGTGAAAGAGTGACTATAGAGGCTCTCCACGAATTTAGGGAAATTCCCTTCAATCCCAAACCTTGCTAATGAAAAAATTAAGTGTTTATGAACTACCAAGTCGAAAGCTTTTTCCGCATCAATTGACAAAATGGCCAGGTCCGGGGAGTCCTCTCCCCCCGCCCCATGTGAGGACTCTCTCTGAACATATTCCATAGTCACGAGTAATTCCCTAATCTTTGCAGACGAATTACGATTATTAAGAAAACCAGCTTGGTCCGGATGGATTACTGCAGATAGAATAGATTGAAGTCTAATTGCTAAAATAGAGGAGAGTATTTTATAATCTGAGTTTAACAATGCAATTGGTCTGTAGGACTCCTTACATGTAGGGTCCTTCCCCTCTTTTAAAATCAGAGTGGTTAGAGAGGACGCGAAAGAGGACGAGGGCTGTTTGTGATGAATAAAAATATCATTATAAAGGTTAGCTAAATAAGGAACTATCTCTGATGATAAGATTTTATAGAATTCATTGGGCAATCCATCCGGACCAGCTGCCTTGTTCAAGGAAAGTTTAGAGATTATTTTTTCAATTTCTTCCCGTGTAATGGGGGCGTTAAGTCTAACGGCCTCCTCAGAGGTAACCCTAGGAAGGATAATTTTACTATAAAATTCAGTCGCTTTGTCTATGTCGAAGTCTGTATTAGCATAAAGTTGTTGATAGTATTGGTGGAACGTATTTGTAATTTCATCAGAGTTAGAAAGATATTTCTCATTATGTTGGATTTTATCAATATTGGATTTTTTGTTCTCGCTTTTAATTAATTTAGATAACATTTTACCAGACTTATTACCAAATTTATGTAATTTAGCTTGCAATCTGAGCTCATTATATGTTTCCTGAGTTAAGTAAAAGGTATCTCTCGCAGCTTTAGTTTGTATATACCTTGCCCAGCTTAAGGGAGTTCTTTCCAATAAATAGGTGTTGTAGGCATTAATCAAAGAATTATAAACTTCCTTTTCTCTTGCTTTTTTTTTTTTATTTTGAATAATGGAATATGCTGTTATTTCTCCTCTAAGGACTGCCTTAGCAGTTTCCCAGAAGATATCTGTCCGATCCACATAGTTAATGTTAAATTGCGCATATTCCTTGAATTTATTTCTGAGCCACTGTTTAAACTTCAGATCAGTAAAAAGATAATAAGGAAAGAAGACTCGCAAGGTCTTTGGTCTAGATTGTGCTAAGTTAAATTCAAGGGAAATGGGCCCATGGTCCGATAGAAAAATTGGCATTATCTCAGATTTAATCTTTGTGGAACTCAAGTGATCACTAATCAGGAATAAATCGATTCTGGATAAAGTTTTGTGAGCCTTGGATAGGCAAGTAAAATCTTGAGTGTCAGGGTTCTGATATCTCCAAATATCTCGCAAGGAGAGAATCTGTTTAATCTTTTTAATCAATTTAAAGTCAAGATTATCCTTTTTCTGTTTCAAAAACTTAGTGTCTTTTCTGAGTCTATCTATAGGACATTGGGGGGCCATATTAAAGTCCCCCCCCCCCAAAATTAAGTGGCCTTCCACAGTAGAAAGGAGTCTAGTTTGTAATAAGTCCCAGAATTCAGGGTCAGTTTTATTCGGGCCATAAACATTACAAATTGTATATTTTGCCTGACCTATTTTCACTTTAACTACTACATATCTCCCCCCGGGGTCGGCCTCAGAGTGTAGAGTCTCTGCTTGGATTTTTTTGCCTATAAGTATTACAACTCCCCTCTTCTTCCCTAGACTCGGAGTTGCATAGACTTCTTTTACCCAGGATGAAACGTAAAGCAATCTTATCACATTTGCGGAAAGCTCAGACAGATATTGGTCTAATACAGGAACATGCACTTTTAAACAACTTTCCAATTTACTTATGTTAGCAAATTAGCTTTTTTTCTCTTGGTGCCCTTTGTTGAACAGCATATTAAGGTAGGCTCAGGAGCAGCAGTGCACAACTGGGAGCTAGCTGCTGATTGCACATATATCATTGGCTCACCTGTTGTGTTCATCTAGCTCCCAGTAGTGCATTGCTGCTCCTTCAACAAAGGATACCAAGTACATTTGGTAATAGAAGAAAATTGGAGAGCTGTTTAAAATTGTATGCTCTATTTGTATCTTGAAAGAAACATTTTAGGTTTCATGTCCCTTTAACCCCTACGCTACCAGAGAAGAACTTGCCCAAAATACCGGAGAATTTTTAGCATTTTTGCTATCACTCCATTTAAACAGAAAATAAGCCTTTGTTGTTTGTTTTTTTCCTGTCCTTTTAAAGGGACAGGAAACCCAAAAATGTTCTTTCATGATTTGGAAACAACTATCAAATTTGCTTCATTCTCTTGTTGCCCCTGGCTGAAGGAACAGCTTTGCACTACTGGCAGCTAGCTTAACACATCTAGTCAGTCAATCACAAGAGACATATGTGTGCAGGCACCAATCAGCAGCTAGCTCCCACTAATGTAGGCTATGTGCGTATTCTTTTTCAACAAGGGATACAAAGAGAACGAAGAACATTTGAATATAGAAGTGAGTTTAAAAGTGTCTTAAAATGACATGCTCTATATGAATGTATTATTCAGGGAGAATTTTTCCTAAATTATTGCATTGGTAAAGCGCTCTTTTTTGTTACAGACTTTGTAACTCATTTATCTATGAGTCTCCTTAGTGCTATATTGCCCCTCTAACAGGTGCTTGTTGATTACAAAAATATTTGGCACCTATAGGTACTTACCATTAGTACTGCTTTACCTACTATCTTGTTTCTATATGAATCATGCAAGTTTACTTTTGACTTTCCTATTCCTTTAAGTATACTTATCCAGGTAAATCATGAATGAGCACATTTTATAAATACTACTAATTGAGACCGTAATTAAATGTAAAATAAATTCAGATCAGCAATGATTTAGATACGTGGAGTTGTTTTTTTTCCTTGGACTCGTGCCAGTATCTCCATGGTAATAGTACCGCTATCACCACATATTTTCTACTAGAATAATACCACTGCTATTACACAATTCTTTTACTGAATATGTTTTCCTCCCCCTCCGCCCTGTTTCCATACACAAACTGTGCTGGAAATGGAGTGCAAAATAAAAAGTACTGGAGGGCTGCATTTTGACCTTTGGTTGGACAAGACTGAGGTAAATTGATACTGAAACACGTGGTGGCTACAAAAATACACTTTTTTTGTTTTTATTTTAGTGAGGAAATTTCTTATTTCATATGTTATTATGTAGAACCTTGTTTTAACCCCTTAAGGTCAAATGTTTTTTTCCCAGTTTCCACAGGTCATGTTAGCATTTTTTGCTCAGTATTGGTTTCACCAAAATTATCCACCCATACTTATTATACACTGTTTTTTAACAGACAAACAAGCTTTCCCTTGTAATACTGAAAATGGGGGGAACATTTTTTTTTTGCAGTTTTTTTTATAATCATTTCTACAAAACTAGTTTAGCTAAAGAAAAATACCTCCAAATAAATGTATTATGTTGTCCTGATTTTAGGAATACCCCAAATGTATAGGTTTTCAAGTAATTTATAGGAAATATAGGCCAAATACTACAAAGATTGAATTATTTAACACTAATGTTTGCTTTGCTTGAACTGTAAGCTAAATAGCGGCCACCCAATTCAAAACTGCCTCAGAAAAAGTATATACAGCATTTGTAGAAATTAGATATTCCAGGGTATTTAAAACTATCTAGCGTTATTTTCACACTTTGGGCCAGTGGAGCGATAATTTATCTCACGCCCGCAAACAGGCAAATTTGTATATACAATATATATATATATATATATATATATATATATATATATATATATAGGTAGCCCTCGGTTTACAACGGTTCAATTTACACCGTTTCAGAATAACAACCTTTTTTTTCAGTCATGTGACTGCTATTGAAAAGCATTGAGAAGCAGTGCATTGATTAAAATAGCCAGTAGGTGGAGCTGTCTGCTTGTGTTGCAGAAAAGATATGCAAGCCAAGCAAGCTGAAATTAATCAGTTTAACCAGACCTGAGCTATAGAGCAGATTTCAAAGGAAAAAGATCTTCCTGTCTATAAATTAGTCCAGATTGTAATGCATAGAAAGAACTGTTTGAAGAAAAATGCAAGTAAAGTCTGTGTTGTGTGATTATTTTATTAGGTTTATAATGCTGTTTAGCATTTGAAGTCTTCATTTCAAAACTTAGTTTAATTATATATTCTGTGTTGTGTGATTATTTTTTAGGTTTATAATGCTGTTTAGCATTTGAAGTCTTCATTTCAAAGCTTTGAAAATTATGTATTAGGTGTTACTTATGACAATTTTGAGAGGGGCCTGGAACCGAACTCTCTCACTTCCCATTGACTTACATTATAAACTGGGTTTAAATTTACAACGGTTTCGATTTACAACCATTCCTTCTGGAACCTAACCCCGGTGTAAACTGAGGGCTACCTGTAGTGTATATATATATATATATATATATATATATATATATATATATATATATATACACACACACACACACACACACACATACATACATACATACATACATACACACAGTGCCCTCCACTAATATTGGCACCCTTGGTAAATATGAGCAAAGAAGGTTGTGAGAAATTGTCTTCATTGTTTTACATTTTGATCTTTTGTTAACAAAATGCACAAAATACTCTGCTCTCATGGATATCAAACAATTGCAAACACAACACTGGTTTATAAAAAAAAAAAAAATTAAAAAAAATCTTTGTTAAATATATGTGTGGCACAATTATTGGCACCCCTATGAATTCATATGAGAAAAATATATTTGAAGTATATTCCCATTTATAATTTACATTTCTTAGTCCACCTGGGTGACTAGGAACAGGAAATTGTTCAGCTATGACTTCCTGTTTCACAGGGGTATGAATATGAGGTAACACATAGGCCAAATTCACTTAGTCATTCATCATATGGTTAAGGCCAAGGAATATAGCTGTGATGTGAGTCAAAAGGTTGCTGAGCTTCACCAAATGGGAAGTGGCTATAAGAAAGTAACAAAAGCATTGAAAATGCCAATTTCCACCATCAGGGCAATAATTAAGAAGTTTTAGCCAACTGAAAATGTTGTGAATTAACCTGGAAGAGGATGTGTCTATATTGCCTCAACGCACTGTGAAGAGGATAGTTCGAGTGGGCAAAATATCTCCAAGGATCACAGCTGGAGAATTGCAGAAGTTAGTTGAATCTTGGGGTCAGAGATCTCCAAAACTACAATCTGACGCCCCCTACATCACCACAAGTTGTTTAGAAAGGTTTTAAAAAAAAAGGTTCTACTCTCATCCAAAAACAAACTCAAGTGTCTTCGGTTTGCCAGACACTACTGGAACTTCAAATGGGATCGGGTTCTATGGTCAGATTAAACCATGATAGAGCTTTTTGGCAATAAACACCAGAGGTGGGTTTGGCACACACAGAGAGGTAGCCATATGAAAAAGTACCTCATGCCACGGTTAAATATGGTGGTGACTCTTTAATGTTTTGGGGCTGTTTTTCTGCCAGAGGAACTGGACATTTTGTTAGGATACATGGAAGCATGGGCTCAACAGATATTAAATGAACAGCTGACTGTATCTGCTAGAAAACTTAAAATGGGCCATGGTTGGATCGTCCAGCAGGACAAAGAATCAAAATCAACACAAAAATGGTTTACTGATTACAAAATCAAGGTCCTGCCATGGCCATCCGAGACCCCTGACTTGAACCCTATAGAAAACTTGTGGGGTGAACTGAAGAGGAGAGTCCACCAGTGTCAACCTCAAAATTTGAAGGGTCTGGAGAGATTCTGTATGGAAGAATGGTCTCAAATACCTTGCCATGTATTCTCCAACCTCATCAGGCATTATAGGAGAAAAGCTGTTATCTTGGCAAGGGGAGGTAGCACAAAGTATTGACTAACAGGGTGCCAATAATTGCCACACATTTATTTAACAAAGATAAAAAAAATTTTTGCCTAAACCAGTGTTGCAATTGTTTGATATCCATGAGAGCAGAGTATTTTGTGTATTTTTTTTTAACAAAAGACTAAAAGGTTAAACAATAAATATTTTTTTTCACAGCCGTCTTTGCGCATATTTACCATGGGTGACTATATCAATTAAGTATACTGATTTTTATATATATATATATATATATATATATATATATATATATATACCTGTGTGTGTGTATATATATATATATATATATACCTGTGTGTATATATATATATATATATATATATATAATGTATATTTATAATGTTATTATGTATTGGGGGTCTTATTTCTGATCGTTGGCACATGGCATATTTGCTATTTAGAAATGGCCAGTGCCACGAGATCTTGCTTCAGACCAACACCTCATCTTGCAGTTTCATCTTCAGTGTATTGGAACAGAAACCATTTTAATATTAGAACAAAAACATTATTCACATTATAACATACATATTTGTAAAAGGACATTCTAGGAAATAATAATGACCTTGTGTGTGAACATAGAGCAATAGCTAAGAAAACTAAAAGGAACTGGCCACAAACAGGAAAACAGTACTAATACTTGTGAGATTATGTCATACAGATCCAAGACATAAAACAACGTTACTTGGAATATAATGGTATTCAGAGTTATATAAAATTTAGACTTTGTGGCAGTTATTGGCACAAAATATAGAAAATTGTATAATATTACACAGGCACTGTGATAACACACAGAGCTACATATACTCATGAAAAGCTACACACAGATTAATGTAACCAACAACAATACCTATAAAGCAGTTTGCAGTGTTCTAATCTCTTGATCTTATCTCCATCTGTTTCCTGCAGAATACAAGGATTATCTCTCCCATGGAGAAGGCAGAATTTGCTCACTCAATCAGGTTCTTCATTGCACTTCGGACAACCTTCTCCCCTTTTTTTCGCTCTCTGTATGTGCTCTCAGACACTGAGATCCCCAGATACAATTATTTGTGAAATGTGATTAATAAAAGAAAAGCTTGTTTCCAGACCCTTGATTCTGTGTATTTTAGTATCTGCATTGTATGCCAGTAAAATAAAATCTGTAGCACTATAGGGACATTAAGCTCTAAAAATTCTACCATGTGTTTGAAAGAGCACAATTTTAAACTTGTGGTTCCCATTTTGGCCCTGCCTTCTTGGTTTCATAAACCACCATCATGTTCCCCTGTCTTTCCTTATAAATATATTATTCAGAATAGCAGTGCACAACCTCTAACGAATATAACAACACAGTACAATTTAGTAGAATAATTATTAATTAAACTTGTTTTGTATTTTAAATTAAACTTTTTAGTTTAACTAATTAAAAAATGAATTTTCCAATTGTACAGAAAGGTAGTAATAGTCCACGGGCCATTACTCTGGCCAATAGGGGAAGGGCAAAGATTCCCAAAACTCCAAGAGCCCTTAAAAACCCTTACTGGTAAACTGGTCTTATCTTTGCCTCCCAAGGAGGAAGGTGCTGCAGGTGTTTTATTTGTGAGAGGGGTTGTCAGGCTGATTTGAAGCCCATTTCCCCCTCAGAGAGCTACTGTTTGGAAAGAGAAAAGTTCATGGATTATTGGGTAGTGGCACAATTACAAACAGTGGGAGTTAGTTACAGGGCTGCCACAGGTGTCGTGAGGACAGGTCCCTAGCCTCTTCCTATTGGATCATTATTATAGTCTACATACTCAGAGGCTCTGCTGTCACATTTACAGCACTGGATTGGCTATCTACTGAAAGCAGTTTTTTCCTGCACATTTTTAGTCCAGCAGTGTGGGTGCTTGATAGGTAAGTATGTAGTTTATTTATGTGAGCCCTCGCACATATAGGTTATTAGTGGCTCCCGCAAGTGCTTTATCTGCTCTCATTTTTTTTTACCATGGCACCCAGTTGTGCACGTATTACAGGTCGCAAGTAGAAATATTTGTGCTCTCGCGGTTGCGTAGAAAAAAATACTTTGCAAAGTTGCAAACACAGGATTGTATTCCTCAATGGACTTTAAAGGAGCCTCGTTTTGAAAAAGAAAAAAAAGCTGCCAGCTTGCGCTCTCTCTCTCTCTCTCTCTCTCTCTCTCTCTCTATATATATATATATATATATATATATATATATATATATAAATATACTGTGTGTGTGTGTGTATATATATATATATATATGTGTGTGTGTATTTCTATACATACTGTATGTATATCTGTATGTATATCTGTGTGTATGTCTGTAAATACATATAAATACATGTATACATATATTTATACGTGTTCCTATGGATCCCTATGTAAAAGCAGTAATCACGGTAATTATTCTAGAGCAAATTGCGATTGCATTCACGGATTCACATTTACTTTTAACTTACAGGTAATACGGGTGGAATTTAACGTGCTCACAAACGGCCGCAAAAAACTTGATATCGCTCATGCTCAAACTATAGCGAGCCACTCGTAATCTAGCCCTAAGTGTTGTACATCATAGCCAAGGGACTATTATGACAAGCATTTTTCTTTATTTGTTCAGCATGGAAATTTGGGCTGTAGAAACCTACATTTTCATTATATACACCTTATGTTTTTTACTTTTTCTTTTTTAGCGTGTCGGTTATTTTGAGTGCATTCAAGTTATGTTAGCAGTAGTTTCTGGACATTAGATTTTTTTTAAACAAAAAGAGGGTTTTTATTTAAAGGATATATCTATATATAATATATATATATTTAAAAATTATTTTGTGCTGCCCACATTACTCGTGTATTCCACAGCTTGGGTATTAGGTTCCCAGGAGTAATGGCTCATGTAATCTCACAATCTTTACAAAAGAAAATGCTTACCTGCTAAATTATTTTTTTTTCATGGTGGTGAGAGCCCCCGAGACACACCCTCCCCCCCCCCCCCCATATTTTAATTTAATTAATTTAATTAAAATTCTGGGGCAAATTTCAGATTTGTTCATTTAATGTTAACAATGTGTGCTAATGTACAGTGCAGATAAAATAAAAAAAAAATACAAGCTTTCAGCACAGTTAAAGGGACATTAAACCCAACATTTTTCAATAATTATTCATATAGATAATACAATTTTAAACAACATCCCAATTCGCTTCTATTATCTAATTTGTTTCATTCCTTATATATCCTTTGTTAAAAAAGAAGAAGCATTTCACACAAGTGAGCCAATCAGAAGGGATATATGTGCTGCCACCAATCAGCAGCTACTAAGCCTAGTAGCAAAATTAGATAATAGAAGTAAATTAGAAAGTTGTTTAAAATTACATGTTCTATCTAAATCATGAAAGAAAAAAATTGGGTTTTATGTTCCTTTAACTGCAATCTGCTTTAGAGAAAGTGTAAAATGCTGATAATCCCTATCATAAAAGGAAAAACTTGAAAGTAAAGAGCAGTAAAACTTCAAATACTCAGCAAGAAAGTTATTTTGCTTAACCTCTAGGTGACCGAGGACGTGTCAGGTACGTCCTACAAAAAAATACAGTTAAGGACCAAGGACGTGCCTGACCCATCCTCTGGGGTTTCAAGCACTGGAAGCGATCGTGATCACTTCCAGATGCTTTCAGGGTATTGCAGCGATGCCTCGATGTTGAGGCGTCGTGCAATACCCTTTTTTAGGCAACCAATGCATCGGCCAGCGATGGTAGCCTGCCTGCTACTGTGATGGAGCCTCATGGAGGGTGAGGGAGGGGGAAAATAAGTGTTGGGGAAAGGAATCTGGGAGGGGGAGGTGGGGAGTGTATTGAGGGGGGCAGCTACACTACAGAAAAATGGGGGGTTTATATTTATTTTACATAAAAAAGCACAATTTGTAACAAACTGGGTACTGGCAGACAGCTGCCAGTACCCAAGATGGCGACAAATAGGTAGAGGGGGAAGGGATAGAAAGCTGTTTGGGGGGATCAGGGAGGTTGTGGGCTTAGGGGGGATCCTACACTGCAGAATATATATGGGGAAAAAAAGCCTTATTTTAGTACTGGCAGACTTTCTGCCAGAACTTAAGATGGCGGTGACAATTGTGGGGTGGGGGAGGGAAGGGAGCTGTTTAAGAGGGGTCAGGGAGGGATCAGGGGGTGGGATGTGTCAGGTGGAAGGCTGATCTCTACACTAAAGCTAAAATTAACCCTACAAGCTACCTAATTAACCCCTTAACTGCTGGGCATAATACAAGTGTGGTGCACAGCCTTCTAATTACCAAAAAGCAATGCCAAAGCCATATATGTCTGCTATTTCTGAACAAAGGGGATCCCAGAGAAGCATTTACAACCATTTGCGCCATGATTGCACTGTTTGTAAATAATTTCAGTGAGAAACCTAAAATTGTGAAAAAGTTAACAATTTTTTTTATTTGATCGCATTTGGCGGTGAAATGGTAGCATGAAATATACCAAAATGGGCCTAGATCAATACTTTGGGTTGTCTACTACACTACACTAAAGCTAACATTAACCCTACAAGCTCACTACAAGCTACTTAATTAACCCCTTCACTGCTGGGCATAATACAAGTGTGGTGCGCAGCAGCATTTAGCAGCCTTCTAATTACCAAAAAGCAATGCCAAAGCCATATATGTCTGCTATTTCTGAACAAAGGGGATCCCAGAGAAGCATTTACAACCATCTGTGCCATGATTGCACCAGCTGTTTGAAAATAATATCTGTGAGAAACCTAAAATTGTGAAAAAGTTAACGATTTGTTTAATTTGATCGCATTTGGCGGTGAAATGGTGGCATGAAATATACCAAAATGGGCCTAAATCAATACTTTGGGTTGTCTACTAAAAAAAAATATATACTTGTGAAGGGTAATTCAGGGATTCCTGACAGATATCTGTGTAACAATGTAACTATCGCTAATTTTGAAAAAAAAAATGGTTTGGAAATAGCAAAGTGCTACTTGTACTTATTGCCCTATTACTTGCAAAAAAAGCAAAGAGCATGTAAACATTGGGTATTTCCTTCTTAATATAAGGAGAGTCCACGGCTTCATTCCTTACTGTTGGGGAATACTGAACCTGGCCACCAGGAGGAGGCAAAGACACCACAGCCAAAGGCTTAAATACCTCTTCCATCCCCCAGTCATTCGTTGCCTTTTTTGTCACAGGAGGATGGCAAAGAAGTGTCAGGAGATTTCAGAGTTGTTCCTTAGGAGGGGTATCTGCCCTTCGATATGGGACGAGTTTTAAATAGTCTTGTCAGCCTCTCAGTGAGAGCATTGATGAAAAGTTAAGAGTCTGGAGATGCAGGGAGATTCTTTCTGTAAACCCATCCAGACTGCCTGCTAACAGCTCCTTAAGCAATCAGTGTTGACGAGTTTCACTGCCTGCTTTTTTCTTCACTAAAGTCCATGTCAGGAGCGATGCTACAAGACTGTTGCACTTGAGAGGCTGTGTTTCTGTTCCACAGCATGGATTCTGGTAAGATCGTTTCAATATTTACATATGTTGAAAACGCTAGAAGACAGGGTCACAGTGTGACTCCTTTTATCTTAATAGAATCATGGGTTAATATCTCCTGAGGGAGGTTTTTGAACAGTGGGGATTAATCAAATATGATGCTTTGATTTTATGCTTCTTTATGTGTGAGATTTCATTGGGCTCATAGACTGTTTGTTATGTGGCTGGAACACACAGGTTTTTACTTTCACTTTGAACGCTGCGCAGCTTGTAGCTTGGCACGCTTTTTCTCATAACAAGGGCGGTCTTGCCTTGTGAACCACGTGACCGGTGTGGTCACACTTTCATTTCCTCTTTCCTGACCGAGCTAGCTGTCAGAGAAGACGTTTTTTTCTCTATTTTGCCTGGGTCTAGGAGGTGGTGAGTGCCCCAGCCATTGGGAGTATAAAGGTGCTGTTTTTGTGAGAAATAAAAAGATTGTTTTATTCTGTGTTCTACTGTCATTAACACAAGCTATGGAAGATTCTGATATTATTGAGGGTACTCCCTCTATTCCAAATAGTAATACCTGTTTATATTGTGAGGAGGCCTTGGTATGCCCGCCCTCTCTGGTTCCACATACATCAACAAAGTTATTATGTCTAAGAAGGTTAACCACTTTAGTACCACTAAGCCGTCCACCTCTGAGGAATCGCCGTCCCGTGAGGTGCATTCCCATCAGTCATCTCCCTCATCACATGCAGCTTCCCGTAGCACAACTGATCCTCCATCTGGAGGGAGCCTTTTACCATCAAACTTTACCGCGCAGTTAAAGACAGTGGTGTCTGAGGCCCTTAGTGCTTTACCTCGCTCTGCCAAGCGCAAGCGAAAGGTTAAACATAGCTCTCCTGTCCAGGGGTCATCAAGGGATTTATTGGATTTATCTGTTTTTCAATTATCCAAGGATGGGTCACACTCTGAGTGTTCAGAGGGTGAACTTTCTGGATCGGAGTCTGCTACCTCTAGGCCTCCTGCTGCGGAGGAACCAGCCTTTAGATTTAAGATTGAACACTTACGTTTTCTTCTAAAGGAGGTTCTGTTTACATTAGAGGTTCCAGAGGTTAAGCTTCCTGATGAACCTTTGATTCCTAAATTAGACTGAGTTTAGGAGGACAGGGTAGTGTACCTGTAAAAATGGCGAACATTATTAAGAACGAGTAGGATAGAATTGGATCTTCCTTTTCCCCTTCGTCTTCCTTTAAAAAATTATTCCCGGTCCCAGACTTGGAGTTGTGGGGTTCCGTCCCTAAGGTGGATGGTGCTATCTCCACACGGACACCAAGCGTACTACTGTCCCACTTGAGGATAGTTCGTCATTCAGAGAGCCGATGGATAAGAAGATGGAAACTTTTCTCAGAAAAATGTTTCAGCATACGGGATACTTGTTTCAACCGGCAGCGGCTGTTGCCTCGGTTGCTGGAGCTGCGGCCTACTGGTGCGACTCCTTATCCGATTTGATCGAGGTGGAGGTTCCCCTCAATGTTATCCAAGAAAGAATTAAGGCCTTGAGGATTGCTAATTCTTTTATTCGTGATGCAAACATGCAGATCACTCGCCTAAATGCTAAGATTTCTGTTTTTTCAGTGCAGACCCGTTGGGCGCTCTGGCTGAAATCCTGGTCTGCGGATATGACTTTTAAGTCTAGACTCCTTTCCCTTCCTTTTAAGGGAAAATTTTTATTTGGTCCAGGCCTGGACTCCATTATCTCCATGATTACAGGGGGCAAGGGTGCCTTCCTACCGCAGGATAAAATGAACAAGTCTTGCAGGCTGTGGTGCCCTTAGATTAGGGTCCACATCTCTTTTTGTCCCTCACGTTATCATTCAGTGTCCTCTAGAGCTTGGGTATAAGTTTTCCAACAGTAAGGAATGAAGCCGTGGACTTTCCTTATATTAAGAAGGAAAACATAAATTATGCTTACCAGATAATTTCATTTCCTTCTGTATAAGGAGAGTCTACAGCCCCCGCCCGTGTTCTCAGATGGGCGGCCCCCAAATTATATTTTTCTTCTGGCACCTTTTATACCCTGATATTTCTCCTACTGTTCCTTGTTCCCTCGGCAGAATGACTGGGGGATGGGGGAAGTGGGAGAGGTATTTAAGCCTTTGACTGGGATGTCTGCCTCCTCCTGGTGGCCAGGTTCAGTATTTCCCAACAGTAAGGAATGCCGTGGACTCTCCTTATACAGAAGGAAAGTAAATTATCTTGTAAGCATAATTTATGTTTTCTAAACTCAGGACAAAATTTTGAAACTATTTATCATGGGTGTGTTTTGGTGGTTGTAGATGTCTATCAGATTTTGGGGGTCAAAGTTAGAAAAAGTGTGGGTTTTTTTCCATTTTTTCATCATATTTTATTTTTTTTTATAGTAAATTATAAGATATGATGAAAATAATGGTATCTTTAGAAAGTCAATTTAATGGCGAGAAAAACGGTATATAATATGTGTGGGTACAGTAAATGAGTAAGAGGACAATTACAGCTAAACACAAAGCACCGTCACTAAGGGGTTAAAGGGACAGTAAATTTGAAACAACTTTCCAATTTACTTTTATCATCAAATTTGCCTTGTTCTCTTGTTTTTCTTAGATCAAAGCTAAATCTAAATAGGCTCATATGCTAATTTCTAAGCCCTTGAAGGCCACCTCTTATCTGAATGTATATGACAGTTTTTCACAGCTAGATGGCTTAGTTCACATATCCCATATAGATAATATTGTGCTCTGGCCCGTAAGGTTATTTAAGAGACAGCACTAATTGCCTGAAGTCTGTCAAAAGATCTGAAATAAGGGGGCAGTCTGCAGAAGCTTAGATACAATGGAATTACAGAGGTAAAAAAGTGTATTAATATAACAGTGTTGGTTACGCAAAACTGGGGAATGAAAAATAAAGGGATTATCTTTTTAAACAATAAAGCTTTTGTTGTTTACAGTCCCTTTAAGGCATCTATGCTAAAATGCATCAAATTTTGATCTTGATGCTTGGAGGGACCCACTAGCAGCCACTTACACTCCTTGCCTACTAGCGCCCCCTTTGTTAACCCCAGCACCATCTTCCATCTCTTTTGCTTATTAGCACCCCACGGGGGGGAAAACCTGCCTACTTTGGGAAGCACTGATTAAAACATATAAAGAACTTTTTTTCATGAAAACATACAGTGGGGCAAAAAAGTATTTAGTCAGCCACCAATTGTGCAAGGTCTCCCACTTAAGAAGATGAGAGAGGCCTGTAATTTTCATCATAGGTATACCTCAACTATGAGAGACAAAATGTGGAAACAAATCCAGACAATCACATTGTCTGATTTGGAAAGAATGTATTTGCAAATTATGGTGGAAAATAAGTATTTGGTCAATATCAAAAGTTCATCTCA
The DNA here is from genome assembly GCF_027579735.1 of Bombina bombina. NCBI lineage: Eukaryota > Metazoa > Chordata > Amphibia > Anura > Bombinatoridae > Bombina > Bombina bombina. Next base: position 755,410,576 of record NC_069500.1, read on the forward strand.
ATACTTTGTTATATATCCTTTGTTGGCAATGACAGAGGTCAAACGTTTTCTGTAAGTCTTCACAAGGTTGTCACACACTGTTGCTGGTATGTTGGCCCATTTCTGTATGTAGATCTCCTCTAGAGCAGTGATGTTTTGGGGCTGTCGTTGAGCAACACAGACTTTCAACTCCCTCCAAAGGTTTTCTATGGGGTTGAGATCTGGAGACTGGCTAGGCCACTTTAGGACCTTGAAATGCTTCTTACGAAGCCACTCCTTCGTTGCCCGGGCGGTGTGTTTGGGATCATTGTCATGCTGAAAGACCCAGCCACGTTTCATCTTCAATGCCCTTGCTGATGGAAGGAGGTTTGCACTCAAAATCTCACGATACATGGCCCCATTCATTCTTTCATGTACATGGATCAGTCGTCCTCTTCCCTTTGCAGAGAAACAGCCCCAAAGCATTATGTTGCCACCCCCATGCTTCACAGTAGGTATGGTGTTCTTTGGTTGCAACTCAGCATTCTCTCTCCTCCAAACACGATGAGTTGTGTTTCTACCAAACAGTTCTACTTTGGTTTCATCTGACCATATGACATTCTCCCAATCTGCTTCTGGATCATCCAAATGCTCTCTAGCATACTTCAGACGGGCCCGGACATGTACTGGCTTAAGCAGGGGGACATGTCGGGCACTGCAGGATCTGAGTCCCTGGCGGCGTAGTGTGTTACTGATGATAGCCTTTGTTACGTTGGTCCCAGCTCTCTGCAGGTCATTCACTAGGTCCTCCCGTGTGGTTCTGGGATGTTTGCTCACCGTTCTTGTGATCATTTTGACCCCACGGGTTGAGATCTTGCATGGAGCCCCAGATTGAGGGAGATTATCAGTGGTCTTGTATGTCTTCCATTTTCTAATTATTGCTCCCACAGCTGCTTGCCTATTGCAGATTCAGACTTCCCAGCCTGGCGCAGGTCTACAATTTTGTTTCTGGTGTCCTTCGACAGCTCTTTGGTCTTCACCATAGTGGAGTTTGGAGTGTGACTGTTTGAGGTTGTGGACAGGTGTCTTTTATACTGATCACAAGTTCAAACAGGTGCCATTAATACAGATGAGTGGAGGACAGAGGAGCCTCTTAAAGAAGAAGATACAGGTCTGTGAGAGCCAGAAATCTTGCTTGTTTGTAGGTGACGAAATACTTATTTTCCACCATAATATGCAAATAAATTCTTTCCAAATCAGACAATGTGATTGTCTGGATTTGTTTCCACATTTTGTCTCTCATAGTTGAGGTATACCTATGATGGAAATTACAGGCCTCTCTCATCTTCTTAAGTGGGAGAACTTGCACAGTTGGTGGCTGACTAAATACTTTTTTGCCCCACTGTATATGTTAAAGCTGTTTCATTTGAAGCTAACAGGAAGTGCTTGTTTGTGAACAATTTAGCCTTAGGGACAGATGGTTCACTGACTGAAAAAGAAAACCCAGCATTTGGAGGCGCTGGCACACCCAGATGCATACATTAACTTTAAAAATATCTCCCTTTAGATGTATGAAAATACTTTAGAATCCCTTAAGAATTTTTAATTGATAGTCAAGTTTGCAAGTGTGATTGAGCTAGAAAGGAAAGTTCTGTAAAAATAGTCTTGAGTGAAGCACAAATGTTTAATACGATAATTTGGTTTTCCTTGTATACATTCACAGTTTTTATTTATTTATTTTTGGTGTGTGTTTGCCAGTCCAGGAAGTGGTTGAGCCTAAATATTTATGGGAGGTTCTTTGAAAATAAATTAACTTGTTGCAAACATAAATCCAAGGAAACCTAATACATAAATAACACTTTCAAACGAAATTTGTGTTGAATAAAAATAAAATAAATTACAAAAATGAAAGAACTCCTGGGGGCCGAATTATCAAGCTTCGAATGGAGCTTTATGCCCCTTGTTTCCGGCGAAATGTGCGCAAGGCTTCCAGGCAATCTCGTGTTCGTATTGCACCTGACTTGTAATACCAGCGCACATTTTACGTGCTTTGCTATTACTGAGTGGAGTGAAAATATTGAACTCCAGTTGTAATCTAAAATGTATATTTCCTATAAGATAATGTGTTGTAGATTGGAGTACTGCTGTGTTTTTGTTGCTTTCAATAAGTGCCACCACTTAGTTTGGGAGATGTGCAGAATATTCCATTCACCTAGCTTAAAACCTAAGCAGCTGACACTGTGCAATATATTATAGTTTGTTCTGTTTTTTTTCATTGAAACCTCTCTAGTTATTGTTACATATCAGACCAGTATCTTGCAACAGGTTCCACATCTATAAGCTTGTAAGAAGTACATGAAACTTTTAAATAATCATCATTTGTTAGCAGCTGAAAATGGCTGCCAAGCTCCACCCACAGCTTTCTTCTAGTTCAGTTAGCTGTTTTCTTGTATGACAGATTAGCAGCGCACATTTAATATTTTTCAGTTAGCTACTTCAAATTGCACATGCACAAATTAGCGCGGGCAAGTAGTAAAGCGTATTTACAAGTTGATCGTTATTAGAGAAACGTAACATACTAAATCATACCCTCAATAGGTGGGCAGAACTTGGCGACCATTTTCAGCTCCTAACAAATGATGAATATTTACATGTTTCATGCACTTCTTACAAGCTTATAAATGTGGAACCAGTTGCAGAATGCTTCTCTGGTATGTATCTGCTGCACCTCACTGGCTCCCCACTCACAGCAGAGTTAAATTCAAAATTCTCACCCTGACCTACAAAGCCCTCACCAATGCTGCCCCACCCTACCTGTCCTTACTCATAAACAAATATACTCCAGCCCACCCCCTAAGATCCAACAATGACCTGCTTCTTGCGTCCTCTACCATCACCTCCTCTCATGCTAGACTACAGGACTTCTCTTGTGCTTCACCAACCCTCTGGAACGCACTCCCTTGAGCTGTCAGACTTGCCCCTAACCTCTCCTCCTTTAAACGTTCCCTAAAGACCTTTTTTTCAAGGAAGCTTATCACCCGGCTCAGTAACAAATTAATTTTACTTACCTAACAGTTGCCCTTATCTATCTCCTCACCAATATCCTTCTCACCTTTGCAGTCCCCACCTCCTGTTCCCCATCCTCCTACCATCTAGATTGTAAGTTCCCACGGGAACAGTGCCTTCAATTCCCACTGTATTTGTCTGGAAAATTTTTGTCTTTTATTGTATTGTTTCACCGTTGTACTTTTATCTTTGTACCTACAGACAGTGCTGCGAAATCTGTTGGCGCTTTATAAATAAAGAAGAAGAATAATATGTAACAATAAGTAATCAAAATGATGTATTGAGTCTAGACTGTCCGTTTAACAACAAACATTAAAGGGACATTGTAATATATTGCGCAAACATTTTATGCAGGTGTGAAAAAATACTGTAAAGTAAGAATGCTTTAAAAAATAGAAATGTCAATAGTTTATTTTTATCAATGAGCAAAATGCTAAGTGAGTGTACAGAAGAAAAATTTAAATCAAATTAATATTTGGCGTGACCACCATTTGCCTTCAAAACAGTATCAGTTTTTCTAGGTACACTTGCACACAGTTTTTCAAAGTAGGTTGTTCCAAACATCTTGGAGAACTAACCACAGTTCTTCTGTATAATTAGTCAGCCTCAGTTGTTTCTTCATGTAATCCCAGGCAGATTTGATGACATTAAGATCAGGGATCTGTGGGGGCCATACCATCACTCCTTGTTATTTCTTACACTGAAGATACTGCTCAATGATTTTGGCTGTATTTCTGGGGTCATTGTAATGATGCAGAATAAATTTTGGGCTAATCTAATGCCTCCCTGATAATATTGTAATATGGGTAAATATCTGCCTATTCTTTTCAGCATTGAGAAGACCATTCATTCTGACCTAATCTCCAACTCCTTTTGCAGAAATGCATTCTCAAGCTTGCAAGGAAACTGCACCATGCTTCACTGTTGCCTGCAAACACTAATTCTTTAACCAATCTCCAGCCCTTATGCGAACAAACTGCCTTCTGCTACAGCCAAATATTTCACATTTTGACACACCAGTCTAGATCACCTTCTATCATTTTTCTGCACCACATTTCCTGTGTTTTCATGCATAGTTGAGTCGCTTGGCCTTGTTTCCATGTCAGAGGTATGGCTTTTTGGCTGCAAGTCTTCCATGAAGACCACTTCTGACGTTGCCATTTCTTTGTGCTACTTCAGAAGAGCTTGGACAGCACATCTGGAAACCCCAGTCTGCCTTGAAATATCTGCTTGCTGGTGCAGTATAACTACCTTGTGTCTTATTTCTGTGCTCAGTCTGCAATGGTGTATGACTTTTGACATGAAATTGTCTTCAGCAACCTCACCTTGTTAGTAGGGTTTGGCTGTTCCTCACCCAATTTTATTCATCCTAAACAGCTGTTTCTATTTCAGTTAATGGTTGTCTTTCAACCTACATTAAATTGATGATCATTAGCACCTGTTTGGTATACTTGTTTAATCATTCACCTGACTATATGCCTATGAAATCCCTGAGTTTGCGTAAGTGTACCTAGAAGAATTTATGCTGTTTTGAAGGAAAAGGGTGGTCACACCAAATATTTATTTAATTTAGATTTGTCTTCTGTTCACTCACTCATGTTGTTAATTGATATAAATAAACTTTCTTTCATGTAATTGGCAAGAGTCCATGAGCTAGTGATGTATGGGATATACAATCCTACCAGGAGGGGCAACGTTTCCCAAACCTCAAAATGCCTATAAATACACCCCTCTCCACACCCACAATTCAGTTTTACAAACTTTGCCTCCTATGGAGGTGGTGAAGTAAGTTTGTGCTAAGATTTCTACGTTGATATGCGCTTCTCAGCATTGTTGGAGCCTGATTCCTCTCAGAGTACAGCGAATGTCAGAGGGACGTGAAGGGAGTATCACTTATTGAATACGATGATTTCCCTAACGGGGGTCTATTTCATAAGTTCTCTGTTATCGGTCGTAGAGATTCATCTCCTACCTCCCTTTTCAGATCGACGGTATACTCTCAATTTACCATTACCTCTACTGATAACTGTTTCAGTACTGGTTTGGCTATCTGCTATATGTGGATGGGTGTCTTTTGGTAAGTATGTTTTTTGTTACTTAAGGCACCCCAGCTATGGTTTGACACTTTATGCATTTAAAGTTCGAAATATATGTATTGTACTTATATTTGCCATGAGTCAGGTTCATGTATTTCCTTCTGCAGACTGCCAGTTTCATATTTGGGGAAAATAAACATTTTAAGAAAATTTTTTTCTTACCTGGGGTTTAGTCTTTTTTTCTAAATTGACAACTTTTTTCTTGCAAATTGCAGGCAGTATTAGGCCCGCGGGTGCGCCAAATGCTAGAGTTTATTGCGTCATTTTTGGCGTGAGAATTTTTTGGCGCAAAAAATACGTCTGTGACGCAACTTCGTCATTTCCGGCGTCGTAGTTGATGCCGAAGCCTTACACACGGTTGCGGCACCATACTTTTTCATTATTTTAATACCCCATTAATGTTTGCCTCTTGCCTTTTTCTCTATCAGAGGGCTATGCTATTTGCTGGAACTTAGCTGCCTGACATCGGTTCTACCAAAGCTAAGTGCATTTGTTGTAAGATTGTGGAAATTATTTCTCCGAATGTCATTTGTAATAGTTGTCATGATAAACTTTTACATGCAGATAGTGTGTCCATCAGTAATAGTACATTGCCAGTTGCAGTTCCTTCAACTTCTAATGTACATGATATACCTATGCATTTTAAAGAATTTGTTACTGATTCTATTCAGAAGGCTTTGTCTGTATTTCCACCTTCTTTTTTTTTTTTTTTTTTTTTTTTTTTTTTTTTTTTTTTTTTCTTTTTAAATCGTTTATTGAAAAGGATAAATTAAATCAACAATATAGGAGACGCAGCTCCAATACAGTACAAATCAAATACATCTCTGTTTCTTTTGTTGCATGACAATAGTTAACTTAGCGGAAAACAATTGGTAATTGAATTTAAATTCCATTTCATCTGGTTTAAACAGAAAAACAAGAAGGACATAAGGTTACAAAAAAGCTAAACAACAGAAAAAAAAAACATCCTTCCTTGGTTGCATACTACTTGAAGATAAGTCCTCTTCTCCTGAATCTAAGTTAAGACTCGGCTAAATGCATGCATAATTCTACTCAGACTGACCGAACTAGTCCCTAGACCACTGAATACTGTTATAATTCAGTTAATAATCATTAATTATGCTAGTACGGATTTTACTTGGAACATTCCGGGAGCCCGCTACAAGCTCCTGGTACCTATAACAGGGGGTTAACTCTACTCGTGGCTCCTTATCTACCACTTCCTCCTGAGTTTAAGTCGCTGCGGAGACCTATATTCCCCTCTTGATAGGAGGGCCAGGCAGAAGGGGGGAGGGCCCGGCGCGAAGGGGGAAGAGAGAGAAAAAAAAAAAAAAAAAAAAAAAAAAAAAAAAAAAAAAAAAAAAAAAAAAAAAAAAAAAAAAGGGGGAAAAAAGGGAAGGGGTAGGAAAAGGGGGGGGAGATTCCTATCTTTTGCCCTCCCTCCTCTCCCTTTAATGGATTAAACCAGGACATCCCTCCCCAACATCCCCATCTTTCCTCTAATGTTTGCCCAACCATGATCTAGGGAACAAACCCCGTTCTATTTGGCTTTGTAGCCAGGGTGAGGATTTATACTGCAACACCGCCTGTTCCTGCATCTCCTCGGGAAGTGAGATAATGTATAATTTCCATTTACTAAAAAATCTAGAAATTTGTTTAGGGTTGATAGATCTTAAGTTATATTGCTCCAGAACCATTTGGTACTGAACTTCTTTCAAAAAATCGGTAAATTTAAGTGCTTTATGGTTCTTCCAGTTTCTTAGAATTAAATTTCGTGCTATCAAGATACATACATTGATAAATCTGTTATTGGGGAGAGCTGTCGTATATTTACATAAAAACACTATCTGTTGTAGCGTAACTTTGACACTTGTCCCCATAATCTTAGAGACCCAGAAGTTGATCTTCTGCCATAATTGGGATATTTTGGGGCAGGACCAAAAACAATGAACATAATCTGTACGTTCCTTACTACACTTAGGACATTTCCCTTTTTCAGGACTCCATTTAACAAGTCTGGCTGGAGTGAGATATGCCCTATTAACTAATTTCATATGAGATTCTTTCCAAGCATGCATATGTGTTGCCCTCGCTACCAATGACATACTCTGTATTATAGTCTCACTCTCTAGTCTCAGATTTTCTTTTGCCCATTTTGTGGATATGTCTAAAATATTGTTTTGGCCCCATGCTCTCATAATAGCAGTATATGGCTGGGAGATAGTGCTCACCCCCTCACGATAAACAGAAATTATATGTTTCAGATCTTTGTTATCTATGCCCACCCCTGTCTCTAATCTCAAATTCTCCACCCAATGCCTGATTTGCAAATAGGCGAAGAAGCTAGACTTCGGGAGATGGAACTGGTTAACAATATTCTCGAATGAGCGGAGTCTCAACTGGTTACCATCGCATAACTGAATTACATAATTCACCCCACATTTGGCCCATAGCTCAAATACCGAGGGCTTACATGCTATTGGGAAATTCGGGTTACCCATTATGGGTAAATATTCTGATTTCCTAAAATCTGCTCCAAGTTCCTTGCAAATTTTCTGCCAAGCTTGTACAACACACTTAAAAGTAAGCAATTGGCATACTTGATCTGGTAATTTACTTGCCGTATGATGAAGGATTGCCTTCAAGCTAAGCGGTTTTATCAGAGTAGACTCAATCTCATAAAACGAGATTTGATTTTTCTCGGTGATCCAATCCAGAGCAAATTTTGCTACTGCGACATAATTGTAAAATTTCAGGTTGGGACAGGCCATACCTCCAAAAGCTTTAGGGAGAGTTAGCTTAAATAATGAGATCCGTGGTTTCTTGGCATGCCAGATGAACTGATTGAGCGCCTTATTAAAGGTATCTAGATCTTTTTTATATAGCAAAAGCGGGAGATTCTGTAGAAAATAAAGCAATTTGGGGAAGAGCACTACCTTGACTAACATGATTCGAGCAGTGAGGGACAGAGGGAGGTGCCCCCAGTTCTGCATTTTCAGAATCAGGCCCTTGATGCAGGGTTTGAAGTTGAGTTCATACCATCTATTGGGGTTGGAGCTTAATGTAATTCCTAAATAAGTAATCTGAGTAGATTCTACAAATGGATGGGCACAGGGGCCTATAGGTTTGCGTATCCACATAATCTCTGATTTTCCGTAATTAATTTTGTAACCTGAAAACGAACTAAACAGGTTGCATAGTTCCAATAACCGAGGGATAGAGGTCCTTACATTACTCAGAAAAAGCAGGAGATCGTCTGCAAACAACGAAAGAACCAACTTATGACCTCCCAGCTGAATACCTTGCATTTCCTTCCTCAAAAGAATTGCAAGTGGTTCAAGGGATAAGTTGAAAAGGAATGGGGATAGTGGACACCCTTGACGGGTACCCCGCCCCAGGGTAATATTCTCAGTTAGTTCTCCATTCACAGTGATTGAAGAATTTGGCTTCTTATATAGTTGTGAAATAAAACCTTGAAAGGAGCCAGTTATACCAAACTTCCCTAGCGTAGTGAGCAGGTGGTCCCAAACGATAGAATCGAACGCCTTTTCGGCGTCGATTGTGAGTATCGCAAGGTCCGGTTTAGGGCCGTGTCTTTCTACCTTATTCCAAAAAAAGTCAAGAACCAATTGTATTTTCCTCAGATTTTTAACAGGGTTCCTGCCCATCATGAAACCCGTCTGGTCAGGATGTATGAGTTCTCCTAAGGGAGTTTTCAATCTATTCGCCAAGATATATGTAAGGATCTTATAGTCTTGGTTCAAAAGTGAAATAGGCCTATATGACGAGGTTAACTCTGGGTCTTTACCTTTTTTGGGAATCAAGACTATATTAGAAGCCGCAAATAAGGGGGATTGGGGTTTGTTCCTGATAAAATAGTCATTGAATAAGTTAACTAACACTGACGGAATCTGATCAGAGAGGAGTTTGTAGAACTCTGATGGTAGAGCATCTGGCCCAGGAGCTTTCCCTAGCTTCAGCTTCTGAATAGCTTTCACAATTTCTTCTACAGAAAAGGGCTTATTCAGCACTTGAAGGGCCTCTTTATTGATTTGCGGGAGAGTTAGACCTTGCCAGAATTGTTGTTTCAAGAAGGAGTTAATCTGCTTCTCTGCATATAATTCTTGGTATGCCTGGAAGAAGGCAGCTCTAATTGCTGAGGGATCAGTTACTCTGGTATTTTTAAACTTAATTGCTGAGATATAGTTTTTTTGCTGTCTTATTTTAACAATCCTAGCTAGGTATTTAGCTGAGATGCCATGCACCCCGGCATATAGGGCTTTAAGCTTTAAATCTTCCGATACAGAGTGCTGTTTCAGAAACAGATCATACACAGCTTTACTATCTTTATACTTAAGCCATTGCTCGGGTGAAGGAGCGGTAAGATATCTCCTATAGTTGTTACTTAAGGTGTTAGCTAATTGCAACTCTCTTCTCCTCCATATTGCCCTTGTTCTTACTACATACGCCTTGATCTCCCCTCTAAAAACGGCTTTCGCGGTTTCCCAGAGAATCTCTGGCCTATCTGAATAGTCTTGATTTTCAGCAATATATTGATACCATCTTTTCTGAATCCACTTTTTAAAGTGTGGATTGTTGTAAAGATATTGAGGAAAGAAGAACTTATTTGTTGAAGTTGGTTTCTCACTTAGTCCTAGCTCTAATGAGATAATAGCGTGATCAGAGATCAAAATGTCTTGGATATCAGCCCGCATTTTTATTTTAGCCATATGTTTAATAGTTAGGAAGAAATCAATCCTTGAGAAAGAAGCATGCGCCCTAGAAGCGCATGTATACTCCCGCCGATCCGGGTTCTGGAGCCGCCAGATATCTTGTAATACAAGACTCTTAGTAAATCTTTGAAGGACATCAACATCCTTCGTTTTTCTTAATAGATTGGATATCTTGGATCTATCTAGAACCTGAGAGAAAACCAAATTAAAATCACCGACAACTATCAAGTTTTTCCCTGTGTGCAGGAACAATTTCAACCTTAAACTTTCCCAGAAACTTTTGTCCATCCTATTAGGACCATACATATTGCAAAAAACAAAAATGGAGCCATTAACTTCCATCTCTAAAATTTGGTACCTCCCGTTTATATCATTTTCTACAGTTATGATTTTGTAATCAAGTTGTTTACGTATTAATATTGCTAGACCTCTCTTAGATTTATCATATGGGGTGAACACTACCTCCCCCACCCACTTGCATTTTAATTTGACAGCCTCCTTGGGTCTGAGATGGGTCTCCTGGACAAACACTATATCAGGCTTTTGGTAGCCGAGGTGTCTAATGGCTAACTTCCTTTTACGTGGGGAAGAGATCCCTCCAATATTCCAGGATAATAGTTTCAACTTAACCATTTAGACTACTGGGGGTAGGAGGGTAGGAGGGAAAAGAGAGAGGAGAAAAACAAAAAAAAAAAAAAAAAAAAAAAAAAAAAAAAAAAAAAAAAAAAAAAAAAAAAAAAAAGGGGAGGGGGAAAGGGATAAAAAAGAGAAAAAGGGGGGGACTCATCTCCCCCAGCACACCCGGCCCCCCCTCCCCCCCCCCTGAATTCTCCGCAGACAACGTCCCACCCAGGTAGCCAACTAAGTTACACATGATTACCTCTGTCAATTGGAGAACCGCCATTGAATACCTTTTTGGGGTTCATCCTCTAGTCAAAAAGTACCTGAATTACAGGCCTATATTTTTACAATATGACTTAATCTCTTCCAGTTTTGTAAAAATGTGAGCTTCTCCATCTTTCTCTAAAATCACTTTAGCAGGGTACACTAATCTTGCATTTAAATTGGCCTTGATCAATTGGGAGCAAAATGGGGCCATTTCTCTACGCTTATTCTGAGTCTCCACCGAGAAATCCTGAAATAGTAAAATTTTGTTGGATCCTATCATAATATTATTGTTCTTACGGTACAATCTAAGGATGTGGAATTTGTCTTGATAATTTAAAAATTTAATAATGACTACTCTGGGTCTTGGCTGTCCCTCTAGGTTCCTTCTGGGCTGGCCTAGTCTATGAGCTCTCTCAATAGGTAACCTTACATTATCTATGTTGCTGCCTACAAGTTTTGGGAGCTGTGTGGCTGCAAAATTTATCAAATCATGGTACTCAGCAGTTTCCGGGAGCCCCACCACCCTCAAATTATTGCGCCTTGCTCTATCCTCTAATTCCTCGATTTTAGCTTGTAAAACAGGAAGTTTAGTATCATGCATTTTAACCAGCTGTTCTTGTGTTAATAATCTGTCTTCTGCGTCAGATACTCTGGATTCTACTTCATTAATACGAATTGCAAACTGTTTAATTTCACTCGTAGCCATGGCAATTTCTGACTTTAAAGCTTCAAACTGTGGCATAACTAGTTCTGAGATCTGTTGTATTAGTAGAGAGTTATCAGGACCACTTGCCCCTGCATCATTTTGATTGAATATCTCAGAGCTACTCTCATTTGGTTTAGCTTTTTTATCTTTTGATTTAGGTGGCATGCTGGGTGAGGTAGTTTTAGTATGTGAAATAAATCTTTCCATGAATTAAGTGAATAAGTGAACAAACTTCAGCCCCAGTACTAGAATTAAGATACTGAGTGTATTTTCAAACTTTAGGTCCCTTTAAGTGAGATGTAGACCTAATTCCAATAGAATAGACACTAAAACAAGTGAGTGTGTGCTATGCAACCTGAAACAGAATTATCAGGCTAATCCTGTTAAAGTCAGTGTAAAGCTATATATAGATCGAGGGGTCCTATTCCTTCCCTTGTTCTATCTCCCCTCTCTCCTTTCCTTTCCTAAGTGAACTAAAGTGAGATTATGTGTACCAAACAAATAGAACAAATAGAGTGATATGAACACAGGTCTATAATTGCAAATAGTGTAAAAAACAAAAAAAAAACAAACAGTGACTCAAATTTCAGCACCTTCTGGGAGCGCAACAAAAGAGCCCCTTAGAGGGTGTGGATATAGAAAAGCAAGTGAAAATAAGCACACCACCTCACAAGATAATATTGATCTCAGTTTCCTAATTCCACACAAAAATAGCAGTTTTAGTTATTCTGCCTGAAAATTCCTAATCTCTGTAAAAAAAGAAAAAAAAACAGTATGCAATGTAATACAGTAAAACACTTAACTCAAAGCAGAATATATCAACCTTTTAACCAGACTTTTTCCCCTTCTCTTGCCCTCTTTCTTTCCCCTTTTTTATTTTCTTTCCTTCTCTTTTTTCCTTTTCCCTCTCCCTTCAAGACTTTTCCATAATTGGATTTTATTATAATGGCCAGGTCTAATATTTCCCAATTATATAGCTCCTAAGGCCAGCTTCTAGGGCCCTTGTCTCTCAGATATGAAATACCTTACAAACACATTAGACCCACGAAGTCAATTGTATAGTCAGGTCGGCCCAATTGGGGATAGGAGAAAGTCTCTTGTTGTGTTAAACAGTCCCTTGTTCAAGAGGAAACCTTTTTGTTCTAGCCAACTTTTTTTTTAAATCAAGGGAACTTTTCTCCAGAATGTCCAGGTAGTATATAGTTCCCCAGGGCCAGTTATGGAACAGACCCAATTGTTCAAAAAATAGGGAGATGTTATTTCCACTCTCACTTGGACCTTTGTATTTAAGAGAGAAAAAGTTTGTTGCTGAAGTGTGGGGAGTTTTTAGCCTGGAGTAGGGGCTTTTTAACCTCGCTATGTCCAGCTTAAACACAGTTTTAGGGAGAGGTGTTATAGGTAGTCTGGTGTATGATGCACAGTAACACGCAGCGTATCCAAGCTCACATAGATATAGAAAGTATTGGAGGATCTTACCAGACCTTAGCGGCAGCTATCTTCCCCCTGGTACCGGCTCTGCTTGAGGCATTTACCTCTCTTCCACTGCTGCCAGTGAGTCCCAGCCTTCCTGGTGGTTAGAGTGCTGCACGGCTCCTTATTGCGAGCCTTCCTTCAGCAGAGTACCATTTCATCGACTGAGCTCCAGCGTCCTCTCTCTGCCAGGCCCGCCCGTGAACCTCAGCTGCTTCCGACTCACGCTCTGGCCAGGACACGCCTTCAAAGGACGTCACCGTCTGGGGTACCTTGCCGTCCTACCGGACCAGGACCTTTCTGCCAGGGTAGACACACAGCCGCAATTGGTGGGGGGGGCCGCCGATCCCAGACACCTCCAAGATCTCCGCCTCGCCCGCAGCAGCAATATCTCCCCTCTCTTTCCTGGTGGTAAGCCTGAGATGGTTCCACGGGTTTATTAGATTATTATCTGTCCCATAGCAAAATAGAATTGTGAAAGAACGCCGCCTGGCGTCACGACTCGGCACCTGAGTCTGTCTGCTGTTAGGGACCGGCTTCTGTAAAAAAGTATCCGGACCAGGTAGCTTCTCTCTGGCCAAGGATAAGCACAGGTGGGGGGTGGTCGATAATGCCCTTCGCTGTAGAGCAAGATGCTAGCGTGCAGGTAGCTGCTGCTAACTCCTCCCCTTCCGGTCTCCCACCTTGTATGATATATTAGGCAAAACCGTATTTCCACCTTCTAATAAACGTAAAAGGTATTTTAAAACTTCTCATTCAGTTGATGAAATTTCAAATGACCAACAACATAATAATTTATCCTCCTCTGATGAGGATCTATCTGATACAGAAGATGCTCCCTCAGACATTGACACTGACAAATCTACTTATTTATTTAAAATAGAGTATATGCGTTCTTTATTAAAAGAAGTGTTAATTACTTTGGATATTGAGGTAACCAGTCCTCTTGACGTTAAATCTAATAAACGTTTAAATGCTGTTTTTAAACCTCCTGTGGTTTCTCCAGGGGTTTTTCCTATTCATGAGGCTATTTCTGATATGATTTCTAAGGAATGGAATAAGCCAGGTACTTATTTTATTCCTTCTTCAAGGTTTAAAAAATTGTATCCTTTACCAGCAAATTCTATAGAGTTTTGGGAAAAAATCCCCAAAGTTGATGGGGCTATTTCTACTCTTGCTAAACGTACCACTATTCCTATGGAAGATAGTACTTCCTTTAAGGATCCTTTAGATAGGAAGCTTGAATCTTATCTAAGGAAAACCTATTAATATTCAGGTCATCTTCTCAGACCTGCAATTTCTTTGGGTGATGTTGCGGCTGCATCAACTTTCTGGTTGGAGAATTTAGCGTAACAAGAATTGGATTCTGATGTATCTAGCATTATTCGCTTACTGCAATATGCTAATCATTGTATTTGTGATGCCATTTTTGATATTATCAAAATTGATGTTAGATCCATGTCTTTAGCTATTTTAGCTAGAAGAGCTTTGTGGCTTAAATCTTGGAATGCTGATATGACATCTAAGTCTAGATTACTATCTCTTTCCAACAAAATAATTTATTTGGTTCTCAGCTGGATTCTTTTATTTCAACTATTACTGGGGGAAAGGGAGTTTTTCTGCCTCAGGATAAAAAACCTAAGGGTAAATCTAAGGCTTCTAACCGTTTTCGTTCCTTTCGTCAGAATAAGGAACAAAAATCTAATCCTTCCCCCAAGGAATCTGTTTCCAATTTGAAGCCTTCCTCAAATTGGAATAAATCTAAGCCATTTAAGAAACCAAAGTCAGCCCCTAAATCCGCATGAAGGTGCGGCCCTCATTCCAGCTTAGCTGGTGGGGGGCAGATTAAGGTTTTTCAAGGATTTTTGGATAAATTCTGTCCAAAATCAATGGATTCAGAGCATTGTCTCTCAAGGGTATCGAATAGGATTCAGAGTAAGACCTCCTGTGAGAAGATTTTTTCTCTCACGTATCCCAGCAAATCCAGTAAAAGCTCAGGCTTTCCTGAAGTGTGTTTCAGACCTGGAGTCTTCAGGGGTAATCATGGCAGTTCCTTTTCAGGAACAAGGTCTGGAGTTTTATTCAAATCTATTCATTGTCCCAAAGAAGGAAAATTCATTCAGGCCAGTTCTAGATCTAAAAATTTTGAATCGTTATGTAAGAGTACCAACTTTCAAGATGGTGACTATAAGGACTATTCTGCCTTTTGTTCAGCAAGGACATTATATGTCTACAGTAGACTTGCAGGATGCATACCTTCATATTCCGATTCATCCAGAACATTATCAGTTCCTGAAATTCTCTTTTCTAGACAAACATTACCAATTTGTTGCTCTTCCATTTGGCCTAGCAACAGCTCCAAGAATCTTTTCAAAGGTTCTAGGTGCCCTACTCTCTGTAATCAGAGAACAGAGTATTGCGGTGTTTCCTTATTTGGACAATATCTTGGTACTAGCTCAGTATTTACGTTGTGCAGAATCTCACACAAATCAACTAGTGTTGTTTCTTCGAAAACATGGTTGGAGGATCAATTTACCAAAATGTTCTTTGATTCCTCAGACAAGGGTCACCTTTTTAGGTTTCCAGATAGATTCAGTGTCCATGACTCTGTCTCTAACAGACAAGAGACGCTTGAAATTGGTTGCAGCTTGTCGGCACCTTCAGTCTCAGTCATTCCCTTCAGTGGCTATGTGCATGGAAGTTTTAGGCCTCATGACGGCAGCATCGGACGTGATTCCTTTTGCTCGTTTTCATGAGACCTCTCCATCTTTGTATGCTAAATCAATGGTGCAGGGATTATACAAAGATATCACAATTAATATCCTTAAATCCCAAATGTACAACGCTCTCTGACGTGGTGGTTAAACCAACGTTTAGTTCAAGGGGCTTCTTTTGTTTGACCAATCTGGACTGTGATAACTACAGATGCAAGTCTTTCGGGCTGGGGAGCTGTTTGGGGATCTCTGACTGCTCAAGGGGTTTGGAAATCTCAAGAAGCGAGATTATCAATCAATATTTTAGAACTCCGTGCAATTTTCAGAGCTCTTCAGTTTTGGCCTCCGTTGAAGAGAGAACCGTTCATTTGCTTCCAGACAGACAATATCACAACTGTGGCATATGTCAATCATCAAGGTGGGACTCACAGTCCTCAAGCCATGAAAGAAGTATCTCGGATACTTGCTTGGGCGCAATCCAGCTCCTGGATTGCGCCCAGTCTTGAGAAAGGCCCTTTTTTGAGGGCAGAAACGCGTTGACATATTGGTAAGCATTACTTTAATCTTTACTTCATTCTCATATTGGATACACTATGTTGTGAATTTCTTTTTTTTACAGGGACACTTTTTAGGATACCATAGGAGCAGCTGACAGGTGCTAGGATCCATTCAGCTACTTCAGCAACCACACTCAGGAATTTGGATCTGTCAAAGTAACTAACATTGGAAGGAATCAATTTCCTCACTTTCACCTTGCTTTTCATCACCCATTTTTTCCATTTTTTAGTTTTGATTGACTTATTTTTGTTCTTCACTAACATTTGTTGATCAACTTTTTGAACACTTTTTTGGATTATATTTTATATTTTATTATTTTTTATTTTTTATGTTATTGCATATTGTGTATTTTATTTTTTATGTTATTGCATATTGTGTATTTTATTTAATTATATCTTAACCTCACTGGATTAAGTAGCTAGCATTTTTATATCCATTTGCACTCACTCACTATTTGATTGTATCTATACAATTATTTTGCTACCCCCTTTTTTTGCACTGCAGTGCATTTTTCTATTTTTTGGAACACTATTTTTGTAACACTAATTTTGAACACTATTGTTTGTATTATTGTTTATTAGTTTTTTGCTTGATGCACTTGCTACAGTTGTACTTAGGCTAATTCTGTTTTATCAGTATACACTCTTATTCTGGTGTACCACTCACACTGATCACCTGTTATTACCTCTGTTTTTATTGTAATTATCAGCTTTGGCCCTTTGAGCCGCTTCTGTAAGATATTCCTGTATTTGTAATTGTATTTATATGTGCTTTTTACATTTTTTATATATAGTCTTTTATTACTGATGCTTTTTAACATGGTTCATTAAATAATCTTCTTTTATCTCTCTTTGAGTATATTTATCCCTTGGCCTCTTGTTGGCGCTGTATTCACTTCTTACTACTTGTGCATATTTTTTGGAGGTTGGTTAGGATCTCTGTTTGGATACAGCTTGGGGATTACCTTAGCGCTTGTACACACACCCTTTTTCACAGTCCTCAAGCCATGAAAGAAGTATCTCGGATACTTGCTTGGGCGCAATCCAGCTCCTGTCTAATCTCTGCGGTGCATATCCCAGGTGTAGACAATTGGGAAGTGGATTATCTCAGTCGTCAGACTTTACATCCAGGAGAGTGGTTTCTCCATCCAGAGGTTTTTTCTCAGATTGTTCAGATGTGGGGCCTTCCAGAGATAGATCTGATGGCCTCTCACCTAAACAAGAAACTTTCCAGATACCTGTCCAGGTCCAGGTATGTTCATGCGGAAGCAGTGGATGCGCTAACCATTCCATGGAATTATCATCCTGCTTACATTTTCCCGCCTCTAGTTCTTCTTCCAAGAGTGATTTCCAAAATCATCATGGAACAATCGTTTGTGTTGCTGGTGGCTCCAGCATGGCCACACAGGTTTTGGTATGCGGATCTTGTTCGGATGTCCAGTTGCCAACCTTGGCCACTTCCGTTAAGGCCAGACCTACTGTCTCAAGGTCCATTTTTCCATCAGGATCTCAAATCATTAAATTTGAAGGTATGGAAATTGAACGCTTAGTACTAAGTCATAGAGGTTTCTCTGACTTAGTGATTAATACTATGTTACAAGCTCGTAAATCTGTTTCCAGGAAGATTTACTATCAAGTTTGGAAGACTTACATTTCATGGTGTTCTTCTCATAAATTTTCTTGGCATTCTTTTAGAATTCCTAGAATTTTACCGTTTCTTCAGGATGGTTTGGATAAAGGTTTGTCTGCAAGTTCCTTGAAGGGACAAATCTCTACTCTTTCAGTTTTATTTCACAGAAAGATTGCTAAACTTCCTGATATTCACTGTTTTGTACAGGCTTTAGTTCGAATTAAGCCTGTCATTAAATCAATTTCTCCTTCTTGGAGTCTCAATTTGGTTTTGAAGGCATTACAGGCTCCTCCATTTGAGCCTATGCATTCTTTGGACATTAAACTACTTTCTTGGAAAGTGTTGTTCCTTTTGGCTATCTCTTCTGCTAGAAGAGTTTCTGAGCTATCTGCTCTTTCTAGTGAATCTCCTTTTCTGATTTTTCATCAGGATAAGGCGGTTTTGCGGACTTCTTTTCAATTTTTACCTAAGGTTGTGAATTCTAACAACATTAGTAGATAAATTGTTGTCCCTTCCTTGTGTCCTAATCCAAAGAATTATTTGGAAAGATCCTTACATTCTTTGGATGTGGTAAGAGCTTTGAAATATTATGTTGAAGCTACTAAAGATTTCAGAAAGACTTCTAGTCTATTCGTTTTATTTTCTGGTCCTAGGAAAGGTCAGAAAGCTTCTGCTATTTCCTTGGCTTCTTGGTTAAAGCTTTTGATTCGTCAAGCTTATTTGGAGTCGGGTAAGATCCCGCCTCAGAGAATTACAGCTCATTCTACTAGGTCAGTCTCCACTTTGTGGGCTTTTAAGAATGAAGCTTCTGTTGATCAGATTTGCAAAGCAGCAACTTGGTCTTCTTTGCATACATTTACTAAATTCTACCGTTTTTATGTATTTGCTTCTTCAGAAGCAGTTTTTGGTAGAAAAGTTCTTCAGGCAGCTGTTTCAGTTTGATTCTTCTGCTGATGTTTTAAGTTTTTCTTATCACTAAAGAATAAACTTATACTTTGGGTTGTGGATTATTTTTTCAGCGGAAAATGGCTGTATTTTATTTTTTATCCCTCCCTCTCTAGTGACTCTTGCGTGGAGTTCCACATCTTGGGTATTTGATATCCCATATGCCACTAGCTCATGGACTCTTGCCAATTACATGAACGAAAACATAATTTATGTAAGAACTTACCTGATAAATTAATTTCTTTCATATTGGCAAGAGTCCATGAGGCCCACCCTTTTTTTGGTGGTTATGATTTTTTTGTATAAAGCACAATTATTTCCAAATTCCTTTGTTGATGCTTTTTACTTCTTTCTTTATCACCCCACTACTTGGCTATTCGTTAAACTGAATTGTGGATGTGGTGAGGGGTGTATTTATAGGCATTTTGAGGTTTGGGAAACTTTGCCCCTCCTGGTAGGATTGTATATCCCATACGTCACTAGCTCATGGACTCTTGCCAATATAAAAGTAATGAATTTATCAGGTAAGTTCTTACATAAATTATGTTGTTTACATTTGTATTTTTGAAAGCTTTCTTACTTTACAGCATTTTTTTATATTTGCCTAAAACTTTTGCACAGTACTATGTGTGTGTTTGTATGTGTATATATATATATATATATATATATATACACACACACATATATATATATATATATATAGTAAACACACTCTGTTATCCCGCTACTCCAGAAAGAGGACTTGAAAAATAGATTAAAAAAGAAATAAGTTCAAATTTTATTTGTCAAAAAAGTTAAAAGTTTAAACATGAAAAAACAACAATCACAGGCCTGCAACAAGATGTTCAGGACTAAAAAAGCCAAACATGTTTCGGGCCAAATCTTAGCCCTTGTTCACTGGCATAGTTTGTGTCCACACCTACTAGTATTATTTAAAGTAAAGAATTAAAATAATTGCAGGCACCTGTATTCTATTAACCCCTTATGAGTGGGGACTTGTGTCAAAAAAATATATTGTTGAATATAACTAATTAGAGCAAAAGACTTCATATTTGAAATATTTGAAATATAATACATACTAACATTTGCAACTTCACATTTGGTGTATATCTTTATCAAAAATACACTTAGAAAAAACGTGAAATTTTTAGATTCAATAAAATAAATCTACATCCATAATAGAGTTTAGACCAGAGGGGTGCTTTGTCTTTAAATTAAAAATCCAAAACACTTCCCTCTGGTCCAAACGTCTCTCCCTGTCTCCCCCTCTTCTGTGTCTTGGCACATGATCTATGCCCTGTATAGTCAATAATGAATCATCTAAATTGTGTTCCTGTCTAAAGTGTTTTGCTATTGGAGTAGTACAGTCTGGGTTCCCTATATCTCTCAAATGTTGGAGGGCCCTATCACGTAGGGCACGTTTCGTGCGCCCCACGTATTGTTTCCTACATCCCTGACATGTCAAAAGATATATGACATGTGTAGTGTTGCATTTAATTCTATAGCGTATGTCAAATTCTTTTCCACTTGTGCTAGATTTGAATCTGTTTCCTTGTTCTATATGAGAACAAGTTTTGCAGATTCTACCATGGCATTTATGACAACCTAGCATTTTTGTAAGCCACGTCTGACCATCATTTATGGGCAACATAGAGGGGGCCAGAATGCTCCCCAGAGTTTTCGCTTTTCGTGCTGAAAAAAGGCAGGCGTTAGCAACAATTTTTTTGAGTTTTGCATCACTCTCAAGGATGGGTAGACAATTCCGTACAATGTTACAGATCTTATTGTAATCCTTACTATAATTAGTAATAAAAATTGGTTTAGTGTATTCTTTCTGTTTCCGTGTGTTATTTTTATAAACCAGATCCTCCCTGTTTAAGAGATCCACTTTTGCCTTGGTTTTGTTTAAAAGTTCTGTATTGTACCCCCTGGCTTTTAGACGCTGATTGGTGTTTTCTGCATGTATTTGAAATTTAGATTCTGTAGTGCAATTACGTTTTGTTCTCACTTATTGTCCATATGGAATGGACTCAATAGTATGTTTAGGGTGACATGATGTTGAGTGCAATATCGTGTTGCCCGCTGTACTTTTCCTGTACAATTCAATCTCAATTGAATGTGTCTCAGTATTGGATGTTAAAGTGACATCCAAAAAATTGATAGTGGGAGTATTTTCAAGCATAGTGAATGATAGATTGAATCGATTGCTGTTGGCGTATTCAAGAAACCTAGCTGCTGATTGCTGGTCCCCATCCCACACCTGCACCAAGTCATCAATGTACCTACCGAAAAAAACAATATTATCTCGAAAAGGATTGCCATCTCCAAAGACGTGGCACCGCTCCCAGAACCCCATGTAGAGGTTAGCATAGGAAGGTGCAGATTTTGCCCCCTTAGCAGTGCCACGTCTTTGGAGATAGAAATGACCCTCAAACATAAAAAATTTTGTGTGTGAGTAAATACTCCACCGCAGTGTAAATAAAGTGGTTCGTGAAAAAATCATATGTAGTGTGATTAGTAAGAAAAAAATTCAATGCCTCCAAACCTAAAACATGAGGAATGGTGGTGTAAAGTGAAGTGACGTCTAAAGTGACAAATCTGTAAGAGTCACACCATGTAACATGTTTGATTTTCTCAATAAATGCTGTGGTATCTCTCAAATAACCATATAGGTCAATGACTATAGGTTTCAAAAAAGTATCAACCAGATCAGATAGCCTTTCGTTTAAGGACCCAATGCCTGCCACTATTGGGCGGCCTGGAGGGTGTACAGGATCCTTATGCAGCTTTGGAAGCTGATGGAATATAGGTACACAGGGGTTCTTTGGTAAAAGGTACTCCATGACTTTTTCTGAGAGTACTCCATCTAATTTTGCCTTATATACTATTTCTGATAGTATTCTTCTAAACGATTCAGTAGGATCCGACAAAAGTGGTTGATATACATCTTTGTTGGAAAGTTGTCTATTGGCCTCAATTAAATAATCAATTTTATTTAAAATTACTGTATTACCTCCTTTGTCGGATTCTCTGATGACTATGTTTTTGTCATTTTTAAGTGTCTGAATTGCTTTTCTCTCTTGGGATGTAAGATTATTATTTCTGTGTGTATTCGAGATTTTGTTCTTGTCATCTAATGCAATTAGTTGAGTTTCTAAGGTCTGTTGAAATACCTGTAGATGTTGACCCCTACTATGAATAGGGTAAAAATAACTATTTTCTTTGAATCCACTTAGGTTAATGTCTCTTTCAGAGGGACCAGATCTAGTCTGCGCACAATCGCTTTCCTTGATAAGTTCTTGCATATCAACCATTGCAGTATAGTCATTAAAATCAAAATTAGGAGTGCGTTGTTCACAGACAACCTGATTGTCCTCTTCTTCATTTACTATTTCAACATCACTTGCAAAATGTTTTTTTAGGGTTAAATTTCTAACAAACCGGTTGACATCTAACACTGGGGAAAAAAGATTGAAACTACAACTAGGGGCAAAATTCAAACCCCTTTGTAATAAGGAAATTTCCTGTTCTGTGAGACATCTAGAGGACAGATTCACTACATTATTTATTGATGACTCGTCCTGTAGGACACCTTCTTTCTGTGAGAATAGCGACTGCCTCCTACCCCTTCTGCCTCTTCCTCTTTTCCATCTACGTACTTTCTTTTTGAGGTTTGGGAAACTTTGCCCCTCCTGGTAGGATTGTATATCCCAATCGTCACTAGCTCATGGACTCTTGCCAATATAAAAGAAATGAATTTATCAGGTACGTTCTTACATAAATTATGTTGTTTACATTTGTATTTTTGAAAGCTTTCTTACTTTACAGCATTTTTTTTTATTTGCCTAAAACTTTTGCACAGTACTATGTGTGTGTTTGTATGTATATATATATATATATATATATATATATAATGTAAAATTCTTTAAGGATGCGTTACAAATATTTGCACCTAGATAAAGGAAATGGACACTGATCTCATGTAGCGCCTGTATGCAGCTTGAATATTACTAGTATTTAAATGCATTGTTGGAGATAGTAGAGGTCGCAAATGAAGGCAGGACCTCTATGAATGCAGATATGAGAGTTAAGAAGTATAAGGGACAGAGATCAATGCATTAGTAATGATGTAACAATTTTGTTCTCATGAGAGGTCACATTCTGTAAACATCTATTCCTCTTTTCAATTCTATGTTCCTTTTCTAAACACAAAAACTTTTTAATGAGAAAACAAGGCAAACAGATGCAGTGTTGTTACAAATATAATTTACGTGCTTTCTCCAGCTTTAGAGTGGAAGTGTTTTTGTTCTCATTGTCATGATTTCCTCTCTAGGGAGCAGGAGCCTCTAATCCTTCTGTCCACGGATGTGAATTCCTGCCTTTTCTTTATTATATAGCATTGTAAAATCCGTTACAAATAAAGATAATTACAATAGTCATCGTCAGAACACAGTATATTTCATATTGGCAAAAAGTATATGGAAAACTAATATGTGGGGAGGGGGGAAAATCATGCAACCATCTTACTATGTTCTTGTAGGGATTACTGAAACATAACTGTAAGAAATTAAAATACAACCATTTTATTTAACATTGATGCTATGTAAGATTATTAAAGACGTTTTGGATTCAGTGACATATTTAAGATTTTTGCTGCACTAGCAAATTATAATTCTGTGGCCCACTCACCAAACCTTTATGCCATATATATTTCTGAGAAAAGTATATTTAGCTAGTAACTCATCCCAGCAGTGATTAACTCTTTCTGTCATCTGCATTTTCAGGGATTCTTCCTTTTTTTCTGCCACATATACAGCTGCAAAAATCAGTCACATACTAAATAGCAATTGACCCTTCCAGTCAACTACATATAGAGCAATTCCTTATGTGTAATACATCTAGAATAGTGAGCTTCTGTCAACCGCTGGAATTTAGCTTTTTATATATAAGTTTAAGCATCAACTTGAGTTGAGCAAGCAACTCTCTCTTCCGATTCACACGATGCAAGATTAGTGGTATAGGAAACTGATCAAAGGCTGCAAACCTTCCTTGGGTTATTATTATTTATTATGCTTTATTTATAAAGTGACAATATATTCTGTAGCACTGTCCATGGGTACAATTAATTTAAATAAAACAATGATACAAAACTTGTTGGAGACTAGACAAAATTTGACAAACAAATACAGGCGTCATTGAAGGCCCTATTCCCGTGGGACCTTACAATCTAGAATCTTGGGTTGTGTAGTGCTTAAAATAATATGAAAAAAATAAATAAATATTGCTTTGTTCTGTGATCCCTAAAGCCAGCTAAATAAAATCATAAACAAATTAGGCAGCAGAGGGTGTGTTAAACAAATAAAATAGGGTCCAAAATGTCGACAAATTTGCCACTGGATCTGCTGCACTATATTATTATTATTATTATTATTATTTTTTTTTTATAAAGCGCCAACAGATTCCGCAGCGCTGCCCATGGGTACAAGCATAACAGTACAGTGGAGAAACAATACGTTAAGACACAAAATTTTACAGACAAATACAGGGGGAATTGAGGGCCCTATTCCTGTGGGAACAATCTAGACTATATGCTTGCTAAGCTGACTTAGGGGAAAATGGTATGCATATATGCTGAGCCCAATGACCCCATAAATGCATACTGTCTACCAATAACCTGAGAACGTTAAAGAGGAAAAAGACAAGACATACAAGCGCAAGCTTTGGGTTGTGAAAGCTCAGTTCCTTATTTATGAAAAAAATGAACAAGTGGTACCCTGGTGACTTTTCATCATCCAACATGGTATTGATAAAATCATCTTTTGTTTAAGATTTCCCAGTTGAAGGCAATATTTCAGTCTTTATATTCCAGCACCTGTAGCATTCAGTTTCAACTGGCTCACAAAACTAGTTTCTAAAGCAGCCTTATAGCAGCAGCTGCAGCATACACATAACGGATATTCTCGCACCTCTGGAGTAAAAAATGCTGTTACAAAATCTATACTGTTATCACATACATTTCTGCACAAAACGAATAACTATTTATCTATCTGTCTATCTATCTATCTATCTATCTATCTATCTATATATACTATAATAGGATGATGTTATGGGTGATATCATCAAAAAATGTCATAATATATGTAATTCATGATGTCATGCAAACCTCCCCAGGGGGAGCAGTTTTAGTTTCGAAGTTCCTTGATTTTGTACATTTGATAGACAACTAAAACTCTGCCATAACATTAAAGGGCCATAATACCCAAATGTTTAAACACTTGAAAGTGATGCAGCATAGCTGTAAAAAGCTGATTAGAAAATATCACCTGAACATCTCTATGTAAAAAAGAAAGATATTTTACCTCAAAAGTTCCTCAGTAGCCACCTCCCATTGTAAAGGATTTCTAAGCAGCATTTTAGTGTGTTTGTCCTGGGACATCTGAAGGGACTAGCATCGTGCACTCTCATATTATTTCACCAATCAGGTAAAGGAAGCTTACTATGAAATCTCATGAGAGTTAAGTCAAATCTCATGAGATCACAGTAAGAGTTCATGACTTCAGCACTGCTGATGCTGATTGGCTGCTGTTCATTTCTTCATTTTTTTTAATTTTTTTACCTGCAGCTGGGAGCAGGTGAAGTATAACTTTTTACACAGAACTTACTCTGCTGAGCTGAGGAAATTGTGAGGTAAAATATCTTCCTTTTTTACATAGAGATGCTCAGGTGATATTTTCCTGTCAGCTTTTTACAGTTATACTACATCAGTTTCAAGTGATTTAGCATATGAGTATTATGTCCCTTTAAGTTAATAGAGACAGGATTAAGATCTCACCTTGAATCATCCCTAGTTCAAATTTTTTTTTTCTTTGGCTAAAATATAGACAGTGAAATAATACATGGCTACTTGACATTGACTCTTTATTATGGAACATCAAAACGCTCAACAACATTTGATTTAAATAAAAATATGGTTTCTTTATAGTGTCATATTTCCAGTGGGGGGAAAAAAAGATTTTCAATAAGGACATACTGATGTATTCATTATTTCACATAATATTATTGGTGGAAAATATGTAGTACTGAATCTATATCTAATTTTCAAAAAATTGTTAGATTTTAAATCTATATAACCTTGAGAAGCACATACCATGTTATAAATATTTAAAAATGAGTTAAACCCCTTTTAATTATACTCTGCTCACGCAATCTCTCACCCTTTTATATTATCTGCTCCCAAGGGTCCAGCTGCATCTTCCTACATTAAATAAAGATGTTGACTGTAAAAGCCAGTAGGTTAATAGGAAAAGTGTTTGTCAGGATGAGCAGCAATATTAAAATAAACAAGGAGCATATTAATATATGTAAGGATAGTAGGGGGAAATGATTAGATTTTCATTACACAATAGAGCTATAAAAGTAAAAAAATCAGTACCATGGACAGCTCCAAACTGAAACAATCCACTGAGAAACACCATGGTGAGCTGCCGCCTTCCTTTGCTTTGTGGGTGTTTGTCTTTACTTCTGATCCTCGTCTACAGTGAGGAGTCAGTGGGAATCAGGTCAGCCGAGGCTTCAGATAACAGCCAAGAAGAAAAAGAGTTGGTAAGGAATCAAAACAATACAATTTTAAAAAAGGAAAAAACAAGCAAAAGCAGATACAGAATGAAATTAAACCATTTTATCAAACAGCCGTGCATATAAATTGATTACCTAGGTTTTAAAAGGATATGAAACCCAAATGTTTTCTTTTCATGATTCAGATTAAACACACATTTTTAAACAACTTTCTAATTGACTTATATTATAAAAAGTCTTTGTTCTCTTGGTATCTTTTGTTGAAAGCAGGGACGTACATAATCTCAGGAGCATGCACGTATTTGGAGCACAATATGGCAGCAGTTTTGCAAGAAAGTTATCCATTTTTAAGAGCACTAGATTATAGCACTGTATACACTATTTGCCATGTAGTGTTCCAGACACCTACCTATACATCTCTTCAACAAAAAATAACATGGAAACAGAGCAAATGTGATTAAAAAAAAAAGTCAATTGGATTTTTTTTTTTTTTTAAATATATGCTCTGTCTAAATCACAAAATATGTTTTTGGGGTTTCATATCCCTTTAAGCATTAAAGTATAAGTTAGTGGAATGCTTGAGTTACAATATGGAATGGTAATAGTGGTTTAGCATCATCAATTTTTTTTTAGCCTTTAATAAATACTTGTATAAGAATAATAGGAAACAACTTGGTAGGGTGGTATGTTAATAGAAAAGATATATGCTTATTAGTTAACTACACTATCTTACCACAGGGCTCAGTACATAGTTTGTTTTACTCTATGATGAGTATTGAGCTTTTTCAAATGCAGATTGTCAAGCCTATATCATCCTAAACACTCAAATGTCTTACAGGGAATGATCTCTTACCAGTATAGTGATGGTTCAGCAACCTTGGCTCTCCTGATGTTTTGGGACTACCTTTCCCATGATGCTCAGACAGCCTAAAGAATGTCTTAGTATCATGGGAAATGTAGTTCCAAAATATCTGGAGAACCAAGGTTGCTGACACCATAGTCAAAGACTTCCATGTCATGGCTGGCTCCTTCCAGCAGAGGGTTCTGAGACTGTTCAGTTTTGCTGTGTTGCAAACAGTTCAATATTTTCAAATCTATCTGCCTGAGTACAGGAGAGTCAGTGAATTTCACTCAATCTATTACAAAGGAATTCTTTTAAAAAAAACATATTTTAATTACATAGTAACCACTACTTGCACATATAAAATAAATGCAGTTTTTTTTTAACTAGAGCATTTTCTCACACAGGTATTGTTATAAAACAGAAATGATTAATTTCTGAATTCTCACCTTCTGTACATTGTTGGACACTATTCATTATAAAATAGTATAATATTATATATATTATATAAAATAAAACAATTTTAGAGAGATTTTGAGCAACATAATCCAGTTAAAGCAAATCAGTATTTTATTCTGAATTAAACAATGGATTTTATTTTACACAAACAATAATTGAAACAATGTGCTTATAGCAAACAAATCCTAAAAAAAAAAACACTGTGGCATTGCATATATCAACCAAAATCTAGCGAGTTATGAATAATTCATCAACGGAACGCGGAGTGAGTTTTGACATTTAGTTGTTCAATAGTATTTTTTCCTGTGTTTTAGCTGTTTTATTAATGTTTACCTGAGTATGAATACCAATGACACATAATACTTTTGTGTATTTTATTTTAAGTTTAATTGGTCTTAAAAAGTCAAATTTCTAGTTTTGAAAAAGTTAAACATGGGATTTGTTAATTTAATTGGTATGTTTATCTATGATATTTGAAGAAAAAAATATTCTATAGTTGATTAGACAGGACAGTGTGGCATTTCCTTGTTATATGGCACACGTGATAAAGTTCTATCAGTGTATGTCCACTGCTTGTGCCCTCTAGATATTGTGCTTTGCTTATTGCTTCTCTTTTGTTCCTCCATACAGATTGAAGCTTTGCAAGAAGTTCTGGAAAAACTCAAGAGTAAACGGATCCTCCCTCTGGACAAGAAATTGGGATGGGTGCCCTCGGTAAGACTGTGATGTGAGCTAGCATTGGTGGCCATTAAAGTGACCAGAATCCTCACTGACCTACTTTGCATATGATTCAGTTGTTACTAATTGAAAAGAGACATCACTGTTATCTGAATGCACATTAAAACAATACACAATAACCATTTTAGGTTTACAGATTCTTCTTTATATTCACTGTTTCTTATTGTTATCCATGTCCCTTCTACTGTCTTAGAAGTGTGAGGTAGTTAAGCTGGCTGTTTGCTTTAACTGAAGCATATTGTATTGATATTATTCATTATTGGATTTATTAGACAACACAAAGCACTGAACAGAAAGATAAAAGTATAGGGAACTCACAGAATAGGTATATAGTTTTGACAGAAAAAACTCTCAGGGAGGAATGTGACTTCTTTGTTTAATGAGGATGCATCAAAGTAGTTTGTTATCTTGTTTGCATCCAAATGAGGGTTTTTTGACGTATTACAGCTGTTTGTGTTTTGTAAAATACATATTCCTTGGTTTTGTTTTCATGCATGTGGGGCATGTCACCAGTAGAACTCTGGGTGTTTTCCTTATCAACCAATGATGATCAGTCTCATGGGCCAGTACTGCACATTCTCTTAGTTCCAACATCAAAATAAACTCATTTAAAGGGGACATTAATTCATTTGTAATTAGAAGACATTGTCTTTAGTCTTGCAGCAAATGAACATACCAACTAAAAATTCACTTCCATTGAGCCATTATTAGTTTTGCGCGAGATCGCAGTCCGATAAATATGCTTTCGATGGCGCGTTATACCTTAATATCAGCATCCGAAAATATTTTTGCGACCCATAGAAAGTATTAGAAGCCATTAAGCGATAACTTATACCAGGTTTACAATGAAAGCGCAAACCGTTAATACACTGTCGGAGGCTGTCGATACATTGAGACTAATTACACCCAGCTGAACTAGGTGTAAAAGAGGACAAAGCAAAAAAAAAAAAAAAAAAAGGTTATGTAATAGGGAAGGGTAGTTAAAGGGAAGATGGGTAGTTAAAGGGAAGATAAAAAGGGGAATACAGAGTTAATTAAAGGGATCGTAAACTTAAAGCAATGTCTAATTCTCATACGATTCTAAAATAAATATAAACCTTTATTCTGAATGCAACAGCTACTATATACTGGTATCCGCCAATAGCCCCGTGACAAAACAATTTATTTTTTTAATCACGATAATTCCGTGGTCCAATGAAATCTGTGCCGTTTTGACATTTTAGCATAGAAAAAAAATTATTCCTTTGCGCATACGTTAGTGGCGTCATGCAGCTTCTGATCTTTGCTAAAATGCCAGATTTCATTGGACCACGCAATTATCGTCATAAAAAAAAAATTGTTTTGTCACGGGACTGTCGGTGGATACCATGTATATAGTAGCTGTTGCGTTCAGAATAAAGGTATTACAATTGAACATAGTATTTTTTCATGACAAACTCATGTTTATTTTTATTTTAGAATCGTATGAGAATTAGACATTGCTTTAAGTTTACCATCACTTTAAAGGCAAACAAAAGGCAGATGGGGATATGGGTTAATGAAATGAAGGACAAATAAAAAGTGTGAATATGATTTGTGTTTGTATAAAAAAAAAGAAGTGTATGTATATGTGTGTTTGTGTGTTAAAAATTTTTTATAAAATATTTACTACTGTACTTAAAAGTACATAAAATCCAAAATCCAAAATACTGATTTCTTTCATGATGCAGATGGAGTGTTAAATTTTAAAAAGCTTTCCAATTTATTTCTATTATCAAATGTTCTTTGTTCTCCTTTGTTAAAAAGTAGGTAGGAAGGCGTAGAAGCGTTTACATAACTGGAGCAATATATGGCAACAGTTTTATAACTATTTTATACATTTGCAAGAACAGTAAGTGGCAGCAGATATCGCTTCAACAAAGAATACCATAAGAAAAAGTAAATTAAAAACTTTATTTGAAAAATGGTATGTTCTGTCTGAATCAGAAAAGAAAAAAATTGGGTTTAATGTCCCTTTTATCCCTTGACCCAATATGACCTATATATAGGTCATGCGGTACAAAGCCCATTGTACTACATATTGTATATATATATATATATATATATATATATATATATATATATATATATATATATATATATATATATATATATACACGTTGCAGCTGCAGGAAGCTTCAGCAGTCTCGGCTGCTCTTCTGGAGCTGTAGGCATCTGTCTGCATATGGAAATGGAGCATGATCAGTGCTCTGTTCCATATAAAGGCAGATGCCAGATCATTACAGACAGTGACACTATGTGTGTCACTGTCTGTAACGATCACCCGCTTGTTCGGGAGCTGTGGGAGAAAAATGATGAGGATGAGGGTGGGCGGCCCAGCATTGGAGGGGGCAGGGAGCGGCCCCAGACTGCAGAAAAAAATTAAGAGAGAGGGAGGGATGTGGTGCTGCACTACAGAAAAGGGGTGAAATGGGGGGTTCCCTAGTTAAGGATCATCGGGAGGGGGTAGATGGGGGGACCACTACACTAGAGAATTTTAAAAATATATATATAACTTTAAAAAAAAAAATAGCCATAAATTAGGTACTGGCAGACAGGCAGCTGCCAGTACCAAAGATGGCCAACATTAGTGGGAGTGGGAGAGTTAGAGAGCTATTTGGGTGGGGATCAGGGAGGTGGGAGAATTGAGGAGGATCACTACACTCCAGAAAGATCGGGGGGGGGAGTGTTACTTATGGTAAAGCCATATATGTCTGTTATTTATGAACAAAGGGGACCACAGAGAAGCTTTTACAATCACTTGTGTCATGGTTGCACAAGCAGTATGTAAATAATTTCAGTGATAAACCTAAAGTTCACGATTTTTTTGTATATGATCGCATTTGGTGGTGAAATGGTAGCAAGAAATATAACAAAATGGGCTTAGATCAATAACTTGGGTTGTTTACTTAAAAATAAATATATAGAGATCCCGGGAGAGTGATACCGCATAAGCTGACTTACGGAGCTGACTTAGACTTTTCGCCTCCCAGCTGGCTAGATATATGCCACCCATTGGCCTTATACCGCGGAGATGCTGTGCGGAGCCTTTTTGCCTGGTTACATGGTCTCCTCGTTCCGGTGCAGCTGTTAGGGTCCGGAGCAATTTTGGCCACAGGCGTCGGCTAAAAGCCGGCTAATGCGGATCTTCATGGCAACTTTGATTGACTTGTAGGGTTCATAAGAGAAGATTCCCTTGCTTCTGCAACAAGCGGACACCCTGCACACTGAACACAATATATGTATACATACACTAACTGACCTATATTACAGCACAGGTCCTTATCGCCAAGACAGATAACAGCGGACATAGTTCCAGCAGATGGTTAATGGCTTTAGGAGATATTTATGATGACTTCCATGTCGGATACAGCTATCTCCCCGGTCAGTTCGGGACTTCTATTTTGAACTCGGCTTTTTCTTTGTTAATTACTTTTCCCTACTAGAATGTTACATATTCTGCCTAAATACAGCAGGTTACATATCCCACATCTGCATATTGTAATGTTCAAGGGCCCTGTTTATTATATGTTTGGTTAGCCTTGCAATCTCCCTGCACCCAGTTATAGCAACTACTCCTATCCTTCACCTAAGATGTTAGCTATCACATATGTGTTTATTCATATAATATCCATACTGCCTCTGTTGTAAATGCTTATTTCATGGCTTTAAGTCTACTGGAAATTAATATAGAAAATAGTTGGTCAGAACAGTAGTAAGCAGCAATTAAAGTAAGATGTTGAGACAATAGTGAGGATAGAGGTTACTATATACAACAGATCTTGATTTCTCTCAGCCCAACTCTCACCAAAAGTCTTATTTCTGACTGTAATGTTAGATGACTCTACTGATGTTAGAAATTGAATGATTAGCTCTGTCTATATAGGTGTTTATATCTGCGTGTAATTATGTAAGCTGGGTGTGATCCTTTTTACAGTTTCATTATCATACTCGATGTTGCCTAGCTTTATTTAACTGTATGTTATTTAGCTTCAGGCTGTGCTTATATTGGTCTCATGCTGCTGACATCTCCTATGTTTACACCCATATATATATTTGTGTACATTATTCATCCATACAGTAGCACGGCATGTTACATCCAGCTCTACCTATGACACACTCATTTAACTATTAGTGACACGACCTTATCTCCCTACGTATCCCTTTAGGTTTCACTGCAACTGGTTAGAGGAGCTCTGTAACATATCAGATGATAACCTGCTCTATTTAAAATTTTAACCCTGTCGGTGTTTATAAGACCTATCTAGTTGGATGGGCATACCCCCCACTACTACCGAAGCCCAGGCTATAGAAGGAGTCCATAATTCCTAAGATCTTTTACATAGCGAGACCTGTTCACTTAAAATCTATATGAGGATAGCAATACCTTTTCTGGAAGATAGTATGGATATGCTGAGACAGCTTCAGAGCAGTAGCTGACCTACATGAACTCCCTTGCTTCTACAATCGTGCTGTCTACGGCCGGGACAGTATGGTACAGCTTTATAAGTCACTCAGCCCATGCCTATTAGAATTTATAGATCCAGCTTTCTATGCTACTATTCCTCCATCATACTCAAGCTCCTCAAAATCATCCTCACCTAAATTACATACCTTAAGACATTCACAACTGTTTGGTAGGTTAATGGACCACGGCACATGTCTGTCTATTTATCTGATACATTAAGCTTATGGTCTACTAGCTCAGATTCTATGTTCGGCCAAAATGACGAAGCTATACATACATATTCACATCCTCATAGCTCCATTATGCCCCTTTTCTATTTTTCCTATATATTGCCCTACACATCTTATCACACAACAGGTCATATTTTTGGTCTTAGCTTAGCTTTCATCAGAGATTCTTTACCCAGCCTACTTGAGGGTCCCACAGGGGTCTATCAATTTTTCCTTGTAAACTTTCCAGCCCCCTGGTTCTAACTTAGCCACATTTTATCAATCCCTTCCAGTCATAGTGTTTATTTATCACATCTCTATTAAGCCCCCCGGAGGGACATCACCCACCACTAACACACTATCTGTCCCAACGCAAACAGACATCTGGAGTACTCACCAGGTTAAATAGAGAACGGATAAGTCCTATTATATAACTAAAGAAGACCCTGCCCTTCCCTTTCTATCACATACACAGTAAAGTACCCCGTCTGGGATCCTCTTTCTTTGCCATGTAATACGACCTATATTTATACCCTCCACTTAACCACCCTGACACCTTAAATAACTCCGCTTCCCCCAAGCCCATCTCCCTTCCCCTTCTTTTCTTTAATTAGAGCGGCTCTCGCCCGCTGCACTCTTTTTCTCTCTTCTTATATACTGTGGTCCAAGAGTGACCAAACCAAAAAGCTAACCCCCCCACTTGCCTCAATCCTATTTGCATAGATAACTTTATCAAACCTATTTCTAGCAAGGAAGGGATCATTCACCCTATTTCTATAACATAAAACTGAGGTTCCATTACAAAACTCATCAAGTTTCTATTGACATACAAACCAACCACGTTCGGAATATCTCTCCCAACTTCATACTGTAGATTCCTTTATTCCCACATAGATAGTTGGAATTTTAGACATACCTATATATTTCATGGACACAATACCTATAGCCTTCCAGAAATGCTCAGACTCTTTGACCGGAGTTCTTATCTCTCAATTACTCCACTATACTAAGGTTTTAATAATGTATGTCGCAGTATCACCATGTTATTATTGTTGAAAGATGATTCTTGTTTGTAACACTTTTCACAACCTCAATAAAAACTATTTATAAAAAAAAAAAAAAAAAAAAAAAAAATATATAGTTTTCATAGGTAAATAAAAAAATACAAGGCTCTATTTCTGTTTAAATGGAGTGATAGCAAAAATGCTACAAATTATCCGGTATTTTGGGCAAGTTCTTCTCTGAAATTCCCAGTAGCGAAGGGGTTAATAATATTTTTCAGACACACTAGCTTATATCTTTTTCTATATCCCAATTATGTGGAGGTATAAAAATAGCACTAAGATAAAGAGAGAAAACCAGTAAAGGGAAGGAAATACAGTCTTCAATTTCACAAATCCGGTGTGTCTGCAACAACCTTATTTGTTGGTTTGTGAATTATTGTATTATGTAAAGACAAGCTAGTAAGATATAAAGGAATAATGCAGAGTTAGATGGAGAGCTGTGTTCTCAGTTACAACTGAAGACCTAAGATGTTTGTAAAACTGTTGATATTTTTTTTTTAATGCTTTTTATTTATTTTTTTAGTTAGTTAAATGTTTCTGTTTTCTTCCCCTCAGTGTGATGCTGGTGAGCAGTGTGCCGTGAGGAAAGGGGCAAGGATTGGAAAACTCTGCAACTGTCCAAGGGGAACAACCTGTAATTTCTACATCCTGAAATGTTTGTGAGCGAGAGAGACCACAATTTGAAGGAGAAAGAACTCAAGAAAGAAGAAGAGTAATAAAGATAATTAGAGGCAGAGTGAGAAATGAGACCTCAGTAATGCTTTTGCTCTCTCTCTCTTTCTATACTAATTAACATCATTCATCTTCAAATAGATTCTTATTCCAATAAAAGGGACATTGTACTACAAAAAAAAAAATATCATCCATATGGAAAAAGCAGGATTTAAACAAGTTTTTTTTTTTTTTTTTTACATGAACAAAATGTGATGTAAAAGCTGTGGAAATTTAATTTAAAGCTTATACAGCAGCTTTTCACCACTGCTCATTGGATGATTAGTACAATAGACATTTGTACTTGTCAGCCAATAAGTATTAGTGGGAGGTGTCTATCAGCCCATGAAGGTTATTAGGAAGTACAGAACTTATACATCTCTAATAGTTTTAGTATCAATTGAAACAGCTTTTACATCACATTTTGTTTAGGCAATGTCCCTTTAAAGGTGCTGTTATCCCTATTCTCCAGAAAATAACACAATTCTAATGAAATAAAAGCATTATGGAAATAATCCTTTATTATTTATTTAGTAACTTCAAAATGCTATAATGATAACTTTAATAGATTATTTCAACCTTTTATGTAGATTTTAAACAATTTTGAAAATTGAGAAACAAAATGAGTGATTTTCTTCTTCTTCTAATCCAGTGCATCACTCAATTAGTAATGTGTCTAGGAGAGACAGCACCTTTAAGAATATGAACGGCAATTCCGAAAAAAAAAATATTTTATGTTATTATGATGCCATTTTTAGAGTAATCTATT
The DNA here is from genome assembly GCF_027579735.1 of Bombina bombina. NCBI lineage: Eukaryota > Metazoa > Chordata > Amphibia > Anura > Bombinatoridae > Bombina > Bombina bombina. The sequence goes on from NC_069500.1 coordinate 755,446,191, forward strand.
GGCATTTTTAAACAAAGGTATCAATGTACTAAAGGGAGCTAAAACAGAAATGGTGGCATTTTCTTCAGGAAGCTGGGACCTTGTGTATATGCCAAAATAATATAAAAATAAAGTGATTGATTGCCCTGTGTGCTTCTGCATTTCTTACAATGAAGTTTGTTCTTTAAGCAACAAATCAGTATGAGGCATACTTGCACTTATATATTTAAAATCCTCCAGTGATAAATTATACCCAAATGTTTACATTTTTCCTAATTATTTATTTAGTACTGCAAGAAAACACTGAAGCTGATGACTTTTTTTATTCATACAAGGTAAAATAAAAGTGAATGAGGTAGATCACAGTCCTTTAGAAAAGTTTATCTAATGATTCTTCTACAGAATTACCCATTAAAATGAGTATTTTTGTAAATAAATCCTTTTATAAGCTTTTTTTTTAAAAAAAAGATTATGATAAACCCCAATATGGTTTAATAGGTAAACACTTTACAACAATACAACAAAGTACAGGACTGTAGTGATGTATCAAGGACAGAAATTAATAACTATAACAAGGTATTTTGACAAACAAAATATAAAAAATACACAAAAATAAATAACCATGAGGTTTATGGAATTCATCCTAAGGGAAACAGGCAAATGCTAATCTAATATAAAGGTCAGCATATTATTCTCATTGAATAGCCAAAATACCTCTAAATGGTGTAATAGCTTTTCTGTTGGGTACTTAGCAACATGTTTATTACCCTGGAATTTCCAACAAAGATCCATCACACTTATGAAACTCATGCAAATGTGCAAAAGGAGTGGTGGTGGAATTAAGATCCTTAGGTGTCTTTTAATAGTCTTATAATTATGCCCATATATTTCCCTTAATATTCACTACAAGCCAAGGTACAGACAATAAAGACAACAAGAAGAAATGACCTATTTTTGTATATTCAATATAATTTACACCTCCTGCTTTGAAAAGAGGTGTACTCATTGAATAGCATTTTTATTGGTGTCATAGTTCTGCTCACATATTGCTCTAAGCATTCACTACAAATCAACAAACGGACAAAAAAATAGACAAGAAATTACCTATTTTTGTATGGTCAATATAAATTACACCTTCTGCTTTAAAAAGAAGTGTCACAATAGAATTACCTTTTTTATAGTTTAAAAATCAACAAAGTCTTTATGTTAAAAATCACCCCTTCCTATTTTATTTACTGGTGGAAAACTGGCTAAAGTTTTACAAGGAAGTTGTCAGTTTGTTTCCAAGAGGACAAACACTGGGATGTATTAACTCCTGTTTTGCTTTATGAGTTGTAGAACACCAGATTGGTTATCTCAAAGGAACATTTAGTTATTTTAGAGAAAGGTTTTTATAAACTGTGTTACCAGGAGGTGTAAACAGAGCAAAATTAGATGTTAGCTTACACAGACAATACAATATATATTTGTAATAATGTTATTGTGGTTATTAAGTCAGGCATACAAACAGTATTCAGATATACAAAGATAGTTACAATATAGCACAGATGTATTAAACAGTCTAATACAAGAATAAGGGTATGAATACATTTTGTGCAGCTAAGTAAAAGCTTGATCAGCAAATACATTTAGGAACATCAATATAGGGTGCCTGTCGATAAAGGAACCTTCTGAAACGAACTCAGGAGGTCACTCTTGGACCACAAGTATTTAAATATGCATACAAATAATAGAAGGTACATTAGACTAAGGAGACCACTCTTGGGTCTCACTATGACAACCTCAGGTTTCAATAATTTGGGGAATCTTTGCATAAGCTTTAGTAGTACAGGATATACTTAAAGTCAGTCTCATCATATAAAGAATAAGCATAACTAGAGGTAGGGTATCTGGTTCGGATAAGTAAGATAAAAGTAACATTGTACCACCTCATGAGTTACATGGCCTTAATATGGGGAAATTTCAGCTAATGTACTTAGAAAGAAAATAAAAAAAATAGAAAAACCCAACAGGCTGTACATAAATGGGAGACATCACATGTATTTGGCCCGTATTATTATCCGCCTTGGACACAAAAGAAAATAATGTTCTGATCAGACAAGAAGTATATGAATACTGATAATTCCATTAACTATAACAAACATATTGAAAAAATCAACTATCAAACCAGACCGTATATATTTTCTCATGGTAACTATAACTCAGGGGTGCTCTTTACTCCAACAAATGATCCTCCGTATGAGGCACATAGGATATAAAATCCACCATATAGAATATCTTACATGGCGTCTCTAAGTGTGTATTGAATAAATTGTTGAACAGGGGGCTACATTTGTAATTTGTGAGTTAAGCCTCTCAGGCATCAATGTGGTTATATAACTGCCTCTGTTAAAACATGCCCTGTTCTACCTGGTAGGAAAACTAGAACTGAAGTGGCTCCCCGAAGGGGGGGACAATACATCTATCACTAACCATGTCAAACTTTAGAGAGGACGGAGTAATAATATTCAAATTATCAAGCATATATTGGTATATATTATATATATAAATTGTGCTGCCCCAGCCTCTGGCAGCTTAAAAAAAGATATCCTGCTTGATAAGCATATATAATAGAAAATAATAAACATAAGCTCCATTTGAGATGATATCCCCATTATACAATAGATATTGGCAGTATTTCTGTACTAGAACCTGTACAGATCAGTCTTGTCTAGGTAACAGTAGAAAAACAGCAATAAAAATGTGAGAGCACAGTTCTGGTGCCAGTAACTTCTAAAAGTAACATCTAAACAGTTCTACACACTTAATTATAGAGTTGTAGTATTGGGGGAAAATGTCCTGGTATTGTATACATTAAAGAAAACAATCCATGAAGGGATCTTATGGCTAACCCACCCCAGATTGAATTAAAAGCTGAGCCGAGCAGCCCCTCAGGGTATCTTCAGGGTCAAACCACAAATCGCATTTCCCTTGTAAAGTACTCTAGTATTTTTGTGAAGCCTTATAAATTGTACCACAGAAGACCCGCAGTATAGTAATCCTCTGCTATTATTCTTCTGTGTCCAAGACGGCATAAACAGGTAGCTGGCACATACTTATACATCAAGGTAGTCCGCATAGAGAAATTAGGTATACATTGCAGGTTAGTCTCTGGAGCAGTCGCTTTGTGATATCCAAGTACATTCACCGTTGATGCAGCTACCAGTGTGGATGAAGTCAGCAAGTCAGTTAGGGTAGTTTCACAGAGAGAGCCTCTGGTTCCCGGGATTCTTTGTAGTTTGAGATTCTTCTGCTAGCTCAGCAAAGATAAGATGGTTAGCTTCTAAGATCTCAACGTCTTCCAACACTCGAGCCGAGGGCTCATCGCACCGCTACGGGATTGTTGACAGGGCATAAGCAGCCGCATAAGCCGTGAAGGTGGGAACGATCATTGTCTCTATCTCTCTGGTAAGGATCCCAAACTGTGTTGCTATACTTATGCTCAGATCGGTGAATATTAGATTGATTTTATTCTCCATGGTTAAACTCATCAGGGTATCGGTCTATAAAACTCAGGAGTAGTGCCTGAGTTAAAAGATTAAGAGTTAAAGTGTGAATGAATCTTTATACTGTGAGAAATATCATATATTTTTATAGTGACAGTGGTCATTGTAGCTCAAAAATAAACTAAAAGTTGTTGTTCTTCAGCATATATAGCTAGTTAGCCTGACACATCAGGAGAGTGCAGTGGGTAGATGAAGGTCCAGGCCGTTATCAGGCCTCCGTTGCGTACCTCATCAATTCAGGTCTGTCGGGATGAATTTTTGTGTAGAAGTTGTATCAGTCTGCTCCACTGGTATTAATCTTCACCAAATAATTTAAGAGAGACTTGGATTGAGTGGTATATGAGTGACAAACAACGGATTTATCAGCTCTCATATTCAGCAGAAACTAAAAAGCAGCCATCTTGGTCATTGGTCGGACACGCCCCCGACAATACAATATTTTGTCTCATGTTTTGAGTGTATTACCTTCTTAGGTATCTCCTGTAAGGGAAAATACAGAATATTATTTGGTCAAGGTAAAGGGACATTAAATAGAGTAAAATTAAATAATCAACAAATGTATAATAAAAAGACAATGCAATAACACCTACTTTCAATTTTAAATCAGCAGTAGTTGTTTTCTCCTGACAAGACAAAAAAAATGAATTCCTTTTCCCTGCCCCTGTTTAATGTGACAGTCACCAGTCAATCACAGACTCATATACGAATACACTGAACTCTTGCACATGCTCAATAGGATATGCCTCAGAAAGTATGCGCATAAAAACACTGCACAATTTGATAATCAAAGTAAAATCTGAATAATGAAAGTCTAATTTTGACTCTAGTGTCCCTTTAAGGGGGCATATACATGAACTGAGCTATCTCTTGATATCAGTGAACTAACAGACACCACAAAAACCACTAAATTTGCCTATAGTAATGTTTTAATGAACATCTAAGATTGAAAAATAAACTTTAAACACAGACACAGTAAAATGCAGCCTTCTCCTAAACATGCACTGCAACATCATAGATACCAGAACTATTGAGCGAGTAGTGAAAGTCATTTTTTTAGTTTTGATTTGGCTTTGAACTTCTAAATCTCTCAAGCAGTTGCCTCAGAGTCCCATCATTCAGAATAACCGTAAACTATATGCTTAAAAGTAGCTGGTGCCTCAGGAACTTTGCATATAAAAAGATTGTGCACATTTTGATAATTTAAAAAAAAAATGGAGGGGGCGGAGCCAACAGCGAAGCAGTGCAGTCGCACATTTCAGGAACGCCAACAATTCTACATATAGAGTTTAATTATAGAGGCCGCTCCAGCTCACATATTGGTCCCTAAATGAAGACTGGTTGACATGGGAGACCGGTGCACCTAATCCTTACAAGATCTACACTATATTGATGAGACCTGGCGATTCTGAAGTGTATACCGCTGATAAGCATCTCCATAGTCAGCCATCTTGGGCCCACCGCTATTGTGTTCTCTTTAAGTGGGCTGTTTTCTACAATTGGCATTCATGAAGTCTGGAGATCAGATATTAGAGGAGATGTACATCTTTCTGGATGGGTGTAGTGGCATGTTTGATCGCTTATTTAACTTATCACCCCACCAAACAGCTAGCAAACCTGAGGCCCATAATACCCACGTGCCTGCTGGCATGGCCGCTCCTGGGGGTGGTGGTGCTTTGGGGCCCCGGCGCTCCTCGCCTCCTGGGGGTGCTGTGTTGGGAGCGCAACCGGGGACTATAATGACTTACCTGCCCTGGAGGGAACCTGAGAACAAAATTTCCCATGCTAGATGCCTAACACCCTCAGACAACTCAACTTCTGCCTGCGTGCCGCCAATGGTGAGAAGCCGATCTAGTTCAGCGCCACAGATGCCTCTTGCTGTGTCCGGTGGCTGCAAAGGGGGATTGTTACCTACAACTGAAGACACCATGCATGTAGTTACCCTGCCGCTCACGGAAATCTATCTGTTTATCGTCGCAACAGAAAAGAACTACCCAGGGCCGCCATTGGCCTCGGAGTTGGCGATTTCCAGGGTTATGATGCGGAGCTTGGAGCAATCAGTGCGGACGGACTTCTCTCCGTACGATACAGGACACTGTCAAAATTGGCGAGAGGGTGTAGGTTGAGGCCAAACAGCTGGTGAGATTCTGTGTCGCTGCACCCTTGATCTCTCCTATTATATTTCATACTAGAAAACTGTCTAGTTATACTCCCTGGTCTCTCCAGCTCACTCATGATAAGTATTGGACACTAGTTTTACCGTTTAGTCTAGCTGTTAACTATGCACAAAGTTTTTACAGTTGAGGATTGTTAATTTTATTTACAAAAGTACATATTCTCTAAAGTTCTTATAATAATTACTCTATCAGGCCCTGTTGCCATAAATAGCTTAGCTGAGTTCATGGACCTATACTTAGGATGACTGCTGCGAGTCAGTTATCACTCACCAATTCTGATGTGATGGGTTAATCACAAAGAGGACTACAATATGTGGACATCATCATAGTTATTGATTGTTTATAATGTTACAAGTCTCCAGGGAAATATGTAACTTCTTATGTTTTGTTCATTCTTATTGCTCTTACCATCTAATACCATTTGGATAATTCAGGCCCTTATTATTGTTACTCTGTCTGAGAAAAGGTTCTTTATGATCCACTGTCTTGCTAATGCTCACTGATTCATCCTCAATGTGTTGCTATATACTGTGGGCAGACCATGTCTTAAATATTCTAGTGTTTGATGTAATTGCTACATATGTGCACTCTCTTATCTTTGCAGGCTCCCTAATGTCTACTGGTACTTATAGTGTTCTAAACTGACCCTACATGGTGCTCTCATAATTGCAGATCTCTACATCTTGCGCATATGCTATAATCTGTAAAAATATAGCTCCACAGATAAGTTTTAGTCATAGTCTCTTTAGGCATGTTTCTTCCGTTTATAATGCTTATATAGCCATGGTAAATACAACCGATTTAAATGCTAACTCTATGTAAATTTATAGATAGGAACACAGTGATTATGATACCTATTTAAGTTTGTGTGATAAGTAGACCTCAAACACTACAGGATGACCTGTCTTCTAGAGCAGGCTGGACCTGCGCTAATCCCTTGATACTTAGCTCCTTGCTCCTATATTTTATATGACAGTGCTACATCACCCTTGGTATTAAAAATATCCTGAATTTTTAGGATCCATTGAGCAGAATTTAGTTTGGAAAGGCACAATTCTCTGACAATTTCCACTTAACACACTTAAATAACCACCTCCTTCCCCCCACATCTTGAAACTTTGAGCCCTGCTCATGTATTTAGATTATCATCTTCACTCTACCACCTCCTCCTCCCCCCCCTCCCATTTGAATGCACCTCCTAAGATAGGAAGGCTAAATATGCGGCTTATCTTGCCAATGCCGCACCTCCACAACTTTTAATATTACCTACTGATTAAGTATGCTAAATTCTTTCTTTCCCTATTTCAAGCTAGTATCTAAATTAGGCCAGATAGTGGCCCATTGAGTTGTTAGAAAGATGTTCCTTGTTATTAATAATTTACAGGTATTGGGTTACCTTGTCTATATGCATTCACGTTATCCTGTCTACTTAATTTAAATTACACAAATGATCTCCCAACTATTAATATTACCAGGATATAACGTCTAACACTAAATATCCCAAATTTATATACGACTTTATCAAGTTTTATATCGTCATACTACCCTGTATTTCTATACGAGACGTTATTAAAAGTATATAAAAAGAGGTTCTCATTTAGAGACCCAAAAGTGGTCTCTCCGCTAGGTATGTCCCCCTATCTATGGTTTTGTGTCTATCAATGGGGTTCAGGAGTGGCCTCTTTTGTCAGTTAGGAGGCATACAGAATGTTAGGCATAACGCTTGTATAATATGCTTCTGCATTCTCTTTTTTTTTAGAATTGTATTATACTGTTGCCCAGAATTGTACTATATGTTCCCAGCATTTCATTACCACTGTATATGTTTTTCATATCTCATGTATGCCTTTTTCAGAACCTCAATAAAAATCATAAAAAAAAATAAAAAAAAAATGGATTTTTAATTTTTTTAATTACATGCTCTGAATCATGAAACTTTAAAGGGACAGTTAACACCCAGCAGAACTTAATACCATAATTTAGATAAGATTAGGCTGACCATATTGCCGCTTTAAAAAGGGACACATATGAAAAATACATATGTCAGGGCTGTTTTCAGGGCTGTTTAAAGAAATGGTTTTGTATAAGAACCCTCACATATGTATTTTTCATATGTGTTCCTTCTTAAAGCGGCAATATGGTCAGCCTAGATAAGATACTCAGACTAAGATGCGCCTGCACCACCTCCCATGTTAAATACCTCTAACGATATGGAGTAATCGTCTACAGCACATACGTTTTTCAGCTGTAGACATGGCCGCCAAACTCCACCCAACGTAACGTAATACGTTTCTTTTTAAAATAAACTGCCAATCAGAACTGAATCCTCGGTCGGCTTCTTTACCCACAGTCACAGCGAATCCCAGCAGCAGTTCAAATTTCTGCTTGCGAGCGGACAGGAATTTCTAATACATTAGCAAGAACACGAACGAGCATTGAGTTCTATAGAGAAGGGGGACGAAGGAAGAGGGGGAGGAGTTTGTCTACAGCTGAAATATGTAAGTGCTGTGGACGATTACTCCATATCGTTAGAGGTATTTAACATGGGAGGTGGTGCAGGTACATGCTTATTCTGAGCATCTAAATGATGGTATTAAATTCTGCCGGGTGTTGACTGTCCCTTTAATTTGACGTTAGTGTTCCTTTATATGTTTTTTTATTTATTGTTTTCGGATGAATGCGAGAAATATTTAAAAAAAAAGTTTTTGACATTTGTTGGAATCTGAATAGACATATTTACTGTCTATTAACGTTATGCGGTTATAAATCAATATTTTATGTGTGCTTGCATAATGCACATACCCTTAAAGGAACACTAAAGGAGCATGTGCAAAAATTCACAGTATATAAGCGTATATGCATCTTGTGACTGGCAGTCACATGATGTAAGGGGGATGGAACTTTGAACATTTTTAGTAAAAAATCTACTGCTCATTTGAAATCCAGACTAAGTGCTTTTGCATTGTCTTTTTATTATGCATCTGTTAATTGTGCAATTCTACTCTATTTAGTGGTCCTTTAATAAAGTACAAGGTGTAAGTCTGAGGGCCTTATATTCAAAACCTCACCGCTCAGGTAAGATACTCTAAGATGTCTCGTCAGTACGGAAACACAAATTGTATCTTGAGAAATGTTTATGTTGCTATGTTCTTTATGTGAAATAGAGACTCCTACATTACAATACAAAGATACAAATTACAAAATTCACAGTTTTGTGTGATTTCTCTCCATGCCGGCGAGGTTTTGAATATCAGGCCCTAAGTCTATAAGAAGTCTGAATGCCAGATTTCTATTTGTTAAATAGAATACATATATATATTGTCATGAGATGCAGGACATATGCAGGACACAGCAATGATGGTACAACTCTATTTTATTACAGAGCACAGAAACATACATCTAGTCAGGTTGATTTCACTAACTAACTGCGACACAGACTACCGGATCTAAGCCCCGCCCCCAACTAGTGACATCACATCCTGCTCTCATCACATCTTCCCCTTTTTCAAAGGCGAAGCATACATTTGAATATAACAAACAACAAGAGTATACAACAACATTTTTTTCGAACAATATATAAACAAATAGGTTCAGAAAATATAAACACATAAATTACATCCTGACTTGGACATCGGGGTAGACTACCCTAGTCCACAGTGACCATGGGATTATTCTGCCCATACTTCCGTTCACTGTTCTAGCTAAAGTCAGTCCCTATATCAGGCCGGAAGTCTCACCACTCTTCCGCTTGATGTAACTTTGCATGAACTGTCCTCTGATACAGAAGATGGGGAATTAGAGTCCGCTGGAGGCAAAGATATATCCACGCTGTGATCTTGCTGAGGGGAAGGCACCTCTCTTAGAACAGGGATCCCACCGGCAGTGGTACTGAGGCATCCAGTTCCAGACTCTCAGGTGCAGCCTGAAGATGTCTTCGGTTACGGCGTGTAACCGTCCCTCCCTCAGTAAGGACTGTATAAGACCTTGGTTCTGGAGAGCGGCCAACTACCGTAGCAGGCGTCTTCCATTTCTTCTCATCATCCAGTTTAATTCTGACAGTTTGCCCTGCATTCAGTTCCTGTAAGGGCCTGACAGAATGTCTCCTGTCGTAGAAGAAACGATAACCCTTTTTGGCCTCTTCATCCCTCCTAAGGACTTCGTCCCGAGGAACAGGGCCAGGCGGCTTGAAGACACCCACCGAGGGTAAAGTGGTGCGAATCTGGCGTCCTAGCATCAGCTGTGCCGGGCTAAACCCGGTAGCTTGAATGGGCGTCGCCCTGTATGACAAGAGGGCTAGGTACGGCTCAGATTGCTTTAGAATGAATGTTGTTGTTTGAACTGCCCTTTCAGCCATTCCGTTGGCCTGCGGATAATGTGGACTTGACGTGGAATGTACAAAGTCATATTCTCTGCTGAAAGCACTGAACTCTGTAGAAGCGAACTGCATACCATTATCACTCACCAGCTCCATTGGAATGCCCCACCGGGCGAACAAGCTCTTCAGGCGAATGATAACGGCTTGACTTGTGATATCATTCAGGGGTGCAATTTCCAAATACCTGGAATAGTATTCGATCACAACAAGGAACTTTTTTCCGTGCAGTTCACACAAATCAGCAGCTATTTTCTGCCACGGCCCCGCAGGCAGCGGAGTAGAAATCAAGGGCTCCCTTCTCTGAGTAGGCCGGCGTTCCCGGCAAAAGGCACATTTAGACACGTGATTTGCAATGTCGGAGCTGATCCCAGGCCACCACACAGCTGTAGCTGCCCTTTCTCTGCACTTTGTAATGCCCAAGTGGCCATCGTGAATCCTGTTTAACATCTCCTTCCTCATGCTGACAGGAATTACAATGCGGTTTTGGAACAGCACCAACCCCTCCAGCTCCGTGAGCTGCGACCTCTCTGGCTGGTAAGCACTTAAAGACATCCAGGCTTCCCGGCTCTCGGGCCAGCCTTCTTTTATGTACTTTATAACCTCTTGCAGATCTGTGTCCAAATATGTCTCTTTCTTTATTTCCTCCAGTTTCCTTGAAGAAATGGACTTAGAGGCCAGAACTGAATCAACATACACTTTCACATCAGATTCTGTGGAGGATTCTTCAGCAGCAGCCAGCGGGAGCCTGGATAGTATATCCGCCACAACCAGTTGCTTCCCTGGCACATGCACTGCCTGAACATTGAACCTGAGCAGTCTCATTAAAAGTCTCTGGCATCTCAAGGGTGTTTTGTCAATGTCATAAGAGTTGATTAGAGGGACTAGCGGTTTGTAGTCAGTTTCAAGACTAAATTTCTCCAAACCCACTAGATAACGCTGAAAGCGCTCACAGGCCCAAACTGCAGCCAGGCACTCTTTCTCAATTTGAGCGTATTTTGACTCTGCAGCTGTCAGTGTGCGGGAACAGTAGGCGATAGGCTGTAGTTTATTTTCATTTAACTGCAGGAGTGCAGCCCCCAACCCATAACTGCTTGCATCGGCACTAACCACAGTCTTTTTTGAAGGGTAGTAGAACCCCAGCACTGGGGCAGACCCCAGCAGGGACTTGGCCTGCAGAAAAGCTTTTTCTTGTGAAGGTCCCCAGACCCAGGCAACGTCTTTCTTAAGCAACTCTGTGATAGGGTGTAAAACTGTTGATAAATCTGGAAGAAACTTGCCCACGTAATTTACAAGGCCCAATATCTGTCTCAGCTCATGTACATCAGAAGGACTTTTTATCTGTTCAATAGCACAAATTTTCTCGGGGTCTGGCTTGATGCCATCCCCGTTGATGATATGCCCAAAGTAACATAATTCAGTTTTCCTAAAATGACATTTTTCGTTATTCAGCTTCAGCCCAGACTCTTTGATAGCCTGTAGCATACAACTTAAATGCTGATCATGCTCTTCCACTGTAGACCCATACACTAGAATGTCGTCCATGACGACTGCTGTGCCCACGTGGTCACTCAGGAGAGAACTCATTTCCCTTTGAAAGATTTCAGGAGCGGAGGATATCCCAAAGGGGAGTCTGCAGAAGCAGAACCGACCTACCGGTGTGATTAAAGTAGTCAGTTTGCGGCACTTTTGATCCAGGGGAAAATGTGGAAAAGAACTTCGCCCAGCCAACTTTGGAGCTATATCTTCTAATGTCGGCAGCACAAATCTCTCTCTCTTCACTGCCTCATTCAACCTTTTCGGGTCCACGCAGATGCGCACCTTTCTGTTTTTCTTTGCAACTGGAACAATGGGGGCACACCAATCAGTCGCTTCAACAACCTCTTCAATAACCCTCATAGACTTCATGCGCATAAGCTCTTTCTCCACTTGAGGCATGAGCGGGAACGGAATTCTACGGGGAGTAGAAATACTGTATGGGACTGCGTCACTTTTAAGTGCTATACGGACTGGTCTGCAATTCAGTAGGCCCAACTCGCCAAACATATCTTCGGAAATCTCATTCACTCTGGCCACGAGGCCCAAGTCACAGGCTGCTTTTCTGCTCAATAAATTGTTAACACACTGACCTCGGATCACATGCACCCACATGGTGAACTTCCTTCGCTTGTACTCACAGCTGGCAAGAAATTTCCCCACACAATCAATGCGGCCACCAGGACTATGGACATCTGTAGTAACCTTCACCAGCTGGGGCTGTCGATGCAGTTTCATAAATTCAGCAAAAGACATTACAGTGATATCTGCTCCTGTGTCAATCTTAAAATCAACTTTGGCTCCCATTACAGTAAAAGTAACTTTCCAATCTTCCTCTGAGCTTGGCCATTCCACAACGGACCCCACAAAAGACACTTCCTGACCCTCCTGGTCACTGTCCACCTGCATCTCCTTAATGTATTCAGTTTTACACACTACTTCAAAATGGCCCATTCTGTTACATTTTCTGCATCTTTTATCTCTGGCCGGGCATATAACACTCTGATCATGGGCACGGTAGCACCGTGTGCATCGGGCATGTTGCGCCCATCCACTTCTAGGCCTTTCCATTACTTTAGATCTACCGCTCACACTGTGCCTTTCACTAGCAGTTTTCCTGGACGTTTGCACTTCATCCACAATACTCTCAGACCTCAGATCAGCACTCTGCTTTTTCACCAGTTCACTCTGGCGGGCCATCCTAATAGCCCCATCTAATGTTAAATCAGGCTCTAACTGCAGCTTCAGTGAGACTTCAGCATCTGCAATTCCAGTAACTATTCTGTCTCTGATTTGCTCTTCTTTAGCAACCCCAAACTCACAGAATTCAGCTAGTTCATACAGGCTGTGCACAAATGACTACACAGATTCTCCCACATGCTGATTACATTTGTGAAAACAAGCTCTCTCATGAATCACATTTCTTTTGGGCACAAAGTGGGCACTGAGTTTATCCATAACTATATCAAAGTTAAATTCTTCCCCTTCTTGGAAAGTAAAAGCATTGAACACTGGCTCCACATCTTTCCCCATAGAGTATAAAAGAGAATTAACTTGTACATCACCACTCTCCTTGTTCAGTTTGCAAGCAATCCTGAAGCGCTGAAACCGCTGACGCCATGTGGGCCAAGCTGCAGGCTGAGAGAAGTCAAAAGGCTCAGGTGGGGTAAACTTTGACATTGCAATCGATCAGGAACAGAAGCGCAGGCCAGAACTTCTGACACCATGTCATGAGATGCAGGACATATGCAGGACACAGCAATGATGGTACAACTCTATTTTATTACAGAGCACAGAAACATACATCTAGTCAGGTTGATTTCACTAACTAACTGCGACACAGACTACCGGACCTAAGCCCCGCCCCCAACTAGTGACATCACATCCTGCTCTCATCACATATATATATAATTGTTATACACACTATATAACGTTAGCCTTGTAAAAGAACACAGCAAGACTGCCATTAGAACATTGTATTTTAAGAAAAGCATTCTCCAGGTGGAGGACCTGAACATGTCAGTAAATCTGCTGGAAAATAGAATAGTGAAAGCCCTGAATCATTTATATAAACTGCTTACCAGTATGTTACTCACACAGACAAGAGGAACAACTTTCTTAATTAACCTCCCTGTTTAGCTTGTTATCTTTTACCTATGAATAATAAGAGTTGCCATTCAGGGACAAAAAATGCAAACAAGATATAAAAATGTCATAAGGCTGTGAGCTCTGAGAAGATATATGCTGGAGTTTTACAAAGCTTGAGAGCAGAGTTATTAAACATACTGCTTAGAGACCACATTCCAGCTCTGGTGCTTTTTAAATAGAATGTGTGTCCTGTGCTGTACATAGTAAACAACAATTTATTTTAATGTATGTATGTATATAGAGTCCCTGAACATCTGTAACACTATTCACTGCTCTCTGGTGCCTCTCATCTCCTGTGGAACTCTTTCTTTTGATAATGTATGTGAATTGAGCATATGATTATAGGCTGTTAAATAAGTCCTGTATTTATTGCAATGTTATTTCCAATTTCTTATTTCTAATGCCTTGTCAATTGCCATGTGATGTTCAATCCTTATCAATCCTTGCTATTATTCTTAAATGTATAGCTGTCATATGGCACAGCTTCAACCTCCTCCAAATTTTACATTTACCCAAATGTTGAAGGACATAAAAGTGTTGCAGCATAGCTGTAAAAAGCTGACTAGAAAATATCACCTGAACATCAGGATGCTTGTCCCAGAACAAGGGAGTGTGCATCTGTAGTGTGCAGGCACAGTCGTGTTATTTTCATATTCAGTTTAAGTAAGTTCTATGAAATCGCATGAGACGTCAGTGAAATCTAGTAAGATCATAGCAAAGGCAAAGCATTACCATAGCACTTTTTTTTCAACTTGAAGCTGGACAGCAGCTGAAGTATAAGGGGCCTATTTATCAAAGGTCTTGCGGACCTGATCCGACAGTGCGGATCAGGTCCGCAAGACCTCGCTGAATGTGGAGAGCAATACGTTCTCCGTATTCAGCATTGCACCAGCAGCTCACAAGAGCTGCTGGTGCAACGCCGCCCCCTGCAGACTCGCGGCCAATCGTCCGCCAGCAGGGAGGTGTCAATAAACCCGATCGTACTCGATCGGGTTGAATTCCGGCGATTCCTGTCCGCCTCATCAGAGCAGGTGGACAGGGTTATGGAGCAGCGGTCTGAAGACTCGCCAGAAACACGGGCCCACAAGCTCCATTCAGAGCTTGATAAATGGGCCCCTATCTGTTAACACAGCACTTATTCTAGTGAGCTGAAGACATTTTGAGAAAAAATATCTCCCTTTTTTACATAGAGATGCTCAGGTGATATTTTCTTGTCAGCTTTTTAGTTATGCTGCATCATATAATTAACATATGAGTATTATGTCTCTTTAACTTATCTCAGCCTGACCTGACCAAAATCTAACTTAACAATTGACATTTTAAACTGTCTTTGATTTAGTAATTAACTATTTTAGTGGACCCAGCTGACTGCCCTGCCTATATATTTAACACTAGCTTGGGGTGTGCATTGCCTGGACAGTGTGCAATGTCATAATAGCAAATGTTCACATTTCTGAAGTGAACATTTTGTAAGTAGGGTTGCCACCCGCCCCAGTATCACCGGGACAGGCCCGGTCTGGGACTGTTTGTCCCGTGTCCCGGAACTACCCTCAAATGCCCTAGGCTAAGAGTTCCCCTGGCAGCAAGCAGCAGTGAACACAGATTAAAAAAAAATAGCTTGCCAGGGGAGCTCTTAGCCCATGGACGGGGTGCCGCGAGCAGGGTTGAGTTAATTGCAGCCTAATCTTTGCCCTGGAGTCGAAAGACTACAACTCCCAGATGCACTAGCAGTTTGCTTGGTGGCTCGTCATCTCTGAAAGTCAGACGTCCGCCCAATCAAAGGGCGGCGGTTGTTTGAATTTCCTGTGCCTGGCGGTGCTTTAGGGTGAGTGAGTGTGGAGATTTGTAATGTTAGCACAACCGGTCAGTTTGTAACCAAATCCAGTGCGGATATTTTTGAGTGAATGCCGTAAGGGCAAGTAGGAGGGGTTGTTGGATTGGGTAACTGTATGGGACAGTTTTTTTACGCACTTTTGCCAGTGTAAACATGGGTACTGTGAGTTTATATTGTATAGATTAGTGAGTGCTATATATATATTAATATATATATATATATACTGTATATATTTATATATATATTAATATATAGATTAATATTTATGTTTTATTCGTTTGCAAGAAGGCACTCACTGGTCTTTAGAGTAAACAATTTTTTAATTCATATAAAAAAGCAAATACATCCATAACGTTTCGATGTCGTTATGACATCTTTATCAAATGTTCTGCCAGTATCAATATCCTAGAACAATCATGTCCCCAAAGTAGAAAAAATGGCAACCCTATTTGTACGTGAGGCAATTAAGCTAAGAATTATACAAGAATTGGGCAAGGATTGGACAAGGGACAAGACCCTAGGCAAGTACTCTTGTAATATTATGGTTTGTTTTTTCTTCAATTAAATATTTTTTATTTTTTTTAAAAGTTTTTTTGTTAGAAAAAGAATACAAATAAACAAACAATACAAGCTACATTCTGCATATTACATCGTAAAATGGGGGAGCATACAATAGCAATAATCATATCTGTACATGGAGAATATCTTTATGGTTATTACAAATATAAAAGAGTAAAGACTGAGTAACAGTACAACACTTTGACTCACTGTTCACCATATTGCGTTAGTTTATAACCTGTTATATAACATGTATATCTATGGTCACAAAACCCAGTACACATATTCCGCTAAGGTGAATACGTTTTATTTTCCCCATTATTCCCCTGAGGTGTTCTGTCTATTGTAATTTATAGAATTAAGTACTCTTCCAAGATGAAATGTATGGCTAAGAAATCATCTATTCTCTTCGTACTAGCATAATGGTATTTCTCCATCAATAATGTATGAGCGACCAGGGATCGCCATTCTAAAACTGAAGGTACCTCGGTTGATTTCCATTTCTTAGGAATGAATCTACTAGCACAGTTAAGCAGTAAAATTATTAACCTGTGTCTTAATTTACATTTGATTTTAGGTAGGTTATTTAGTAGAAATATTGTGGGGTCTAGCGGTAGTTTAATATGGGTAGCATGTTCAATTGCCAATTGTATTTCTCGCCAATATTGAGTAATAGAAGGGAAAGTCCACCATTTATGTTGATAATCTCCTTCACCACCGCATGACCTCCAACATTTATTATCTCTAATTCTAAAGATGGTACCTAATCTAACTGGGTTATAATACTACCTGCACAATAGTTTTAAGTTAGAATTTAGTTGTGCTATAGATGAAATGTGCTTCTCTGAGGGTACATTTATGTCTACTGAGTCATTATTAATCTGGAAGTATTCTTCCATTACTTTGGAGAGGTGTTCTACAAAGGTTTGGTGTGATAGTAATGATTCGTCAAGTCTCCATTGGTGGGAGTATTGGGCCATACAATATGTACAGATACTGCTGAATGGTCGGACCATGACGTAGGCGTGATAGAAGAGTTGGTGATTAGGGAGAGTCCTATTTGGTTAGTCAAAATATAATCTATTCTGCTGTAGGATTGCAAGGGGTGTGAATAGAAAGTATAATCTCTTGTAGAGGGGTGTGTAAATTGCCATACATCATACAAGTTATAATCCCTCAGTGCTTTATATAGTTATGATGTTGTGCGTTTCGGAATTCTGGGTTGTGGGTTGGAAGTGTCTACCAAAGGTTGAAAAGGGAAATTAAAGTCTCCTCCAAAAAAGATCGGACCCTTAGAGATATTTAGTAGTTTCTGGAACATTGTTTTGAAAAAGGGCATATGTTGAACATTAGGGGCATAAATATTGATCAATGTGATTGGTCTACCATACATTAACCCCACAATTCCCAAGAATCTACCCTCGTATCTGCGATATACTGTGAATGGGACACGATTGCAAAGCAGAATACTAACTCCACAGCGTTTAACTGACGTTGTGTTGTGGAAGTGCTGAGTGTAATGTTTACCAAAATATCTGGGAATTTGTGATTTCTTGAAGTGTGTTTCTTGCAAGAAGAGAATATCTGCTTTTTTCTTGTAAAGGTCTGACAGTGCTTTGGATCTTTTACATGGAGAGTGAAACCCTTTAACATTTTGAGTTAAGATAGTGAGGGAAAATGTTTTTTGTTTGGTGGCCATCAGGTCAGTGTATAGAGAACAGCAAACAGAAATATTTTTATCATATAATCCTTACGCACAGAATGAACATATTTTGAGCAATAGTGCAAAAATGTACCACAAAACAATATCAGAAACTTGTATTTAGCAACATAACATAAATAACTAGAACAATAACAATAAAATTCAGGTCCTAGCCTGTCTAGCCAGGAAACGTTGTTAGAATGAAGTATTCAAGCCATTAGTGTAGGCAAAAATATTGCCTTTTACACCAATATAAAAAAAAGAACAATGGAGGGAAATAAATGTAAGCTCACAGTGAATAATATAGTGGCTTTGTCGGTATATAGTATTAAAGCTCAATACACTATCTTAAATTTTACGGCAAACATTTAACACAACCTTAACATTCATGGCGCTCATAAAGTCCATCCTTTAAAGTCAGGCCATCCTCAGTATCAGAGATAAGGCCTCATGGATATCATACTCACAGGTTTGAGGATCCGGGCAAGGCTTGGTTCCCACGGGTAGGCCTGCATGTACCCATAGGTGTGTTTAGAATTCCCCATGTCGCCAAACAGTAGTATAAGTGGGTGTGGATCAGAAAACTGTGTTAAGAACGGGTGATCTGGGTTTCGGTAAACCCTGTGGTCCAGCCTCTGAATCTTGTGTGGATGAGGGTCGTCTCTGTGGCTTGGCTGGGGTGAGAGACCAAGTATTGCGAATTCGTGGTTGGGCATTGCCAGGAGACCCTGATGTAGCTGGTGTGGTTAGGTCCGGCGGATCCAAGTTTAAAATGTTGCAAAATTTTGGGGCCTCTGATATCTCATCACATATTACCCTTCTATCTTCATGAATAACTAGTAGGTGAGTGGGGAAACACCATCTATATGGGATGTGTTTGTTACACAAGAGTTGTTTTAGAGGAGAAAACTCCTTGCGTTCTTTGTGAAAGGTCTGCATAAAATTTTATTACTGAACCCCTAAATCTAATCGGCTGGTTTTTCCGTTAGCGGTTAAGGAGTTCCTCCTTGTCCCTGTAGTTCTTGAATTTGATAATAATATCTCTGGGAGGGGCAGAGTCTGGGGGTCTAGCTCTCAGGGCTTCTATGCGCCCTATCTCATGGAATTTCTTCTTTGGAAGTATTACCCCTAAGGTGATTAAACAGAGCAGGTAGATAGGTAGGTAAGTCCTTAGGCAGGACCGATTCAGGTACCCCCCTGATCCTTAAGTTCTTCCTCCTGCTTCTGTTCTCCAGATCCTCGATTTTGGAATATATGGTCTCAATAGTGGAGGTAAATGTGTCTACTTGAGATTGTAGGCCGTCAACTTCTTCTCTCATGGTATCTTTACTATCCTCCAGGGCCTCTACTCTGAACCCCATTGCAGTAATATCCTGTTTTAAATCTACCAGTTCTTCACGGATGCAGGCACGTACAATGTCTGCGATATCCTGCTTAGATGGTAAGGTAGATAGTATAGTCAACGTATTTGAACCATTTCTGGTGGTTGAGTGTCCATAAGGGCAGGGTGACTCTGTGGGGATTTTGTTACTAGTAGGGATGTCTGGGGGGCCGACATATTAGTGCCGTCTGATGGGTTAAAGTAGGAAGCAACTGAGGAATTTTTGTTTATTGGAGGTTTAGACGATTTGTCCGCTTTGGTATTTCTCTTAGAGGCCATTTGGTTGCTTAAAGCCTTCTGTAATGTGGTATTTGCCCTGAAATTCACCTTGTCAGCAACAGGAACAACGTTCTAGAGGTACTACTTGTGTTTAAGGGCAACTGTTTGTGACCAAGTAAGTTCCAAGCAGGCAGTCGTTAAAAGACAATGGTATAGAGTGTGGCCTTAAGTTATGGGCCGTGGAAGTTGCACCACGTGGCTCAAACTGATTTCGCACTGTAGTGCTTTGACAAAGTCAATAAGGCCTGTATCTGCTTATTGCGATTCAGATATGTGTTTATTTCTGTACAAGGCCCCTTTATCTGTCTACCGGTTCTTTTTACCGTGCTCAAGAGAAACCTTTAAAGGCCTATCATTTCCCTGTTGCCTAACTAGGACTCCCATGCACTGTGGTAAATACTTGCTTGTCTTTCAAATACGTCCCTTAATATTGTATCCTTCATGCGGTACCTTATAGGTATCTACGGAGCTAACACTCGTGCCCCTTATAATGAACCCTATAATGAATCCGATCATCGCCGTGTCACCGCGGCTCCCGGAACTCTGTTGCTAAGCAACATGACGCGGCCTTCCGGTTTACGGCTCCTTCATGTCATCAGGCTTTCAAAAGCCTCGGCGGGACATCGCTCCGGTGCCCATTTGTTGTTGCTCTTCTGCTCGGCTTCCTGGCGGCTTGTGAGTACCTCTTGTATTGGATAAAGGGAACACTGACCATTGTTTTGCCTGACCACTCTGCTGCCTCATCCTTGTATTTGATTAAAGGGACACTGACCATTGTTTTGCCTGACCACTCTGCTGCCTCATCCTTGTATTTGATTAAAGGGACACTGACCATTGCTTTGCCTGACCTCTCTGCTGCCTCATCCTTGTATTTCATTAAAGGGACACTGACCACTGCTTTGCCTGACCACTCTGCTGCCTCATCCTTGTATTTGATTAAAGGGACACTGACCACTGCTTTGCCTGACCACTCTGCTGCCTCATCCTTATATTTGATTAAAGGGACACTGACAATTGCTTTGCCTGACCACTCTGCTGCCTCATCCTTGTATTTGAATAAAGGGACACTGACCACTGCTTTGCCTGACCACTCTGCTGCCTCATCCTTGTATTTGATTAAAGGGACACTGACCACTGCTTTGCCTGACTACCCTGCTGCCTCATCCTTATACTTGATTAAAGGGACACACACCATAGCTTTGCCTGACCACTCTGCCGCCTCATCCTTATACTTGATTAGAGGGACATTGTCCACTGCTTCGTTTGATCTCTCAACTGCCGTATCCTCTGCCTCTTTTAAAACTCCAATCCGAATACCTGCATTAGTGCGTACTGTTTTATTTTCCTACAAATTAACCTGATCATCTTTTCCTGAGTGGGTCACGTCCTGGTTTCCTCTCAGCGTGCTAGTGTGTGTTTATCTTTTTCACGCTAGCAGTTGGGTCCTATCCTGGACTGATTCTATACGGCTGACAGTTGAGGATAGTTATAAAATCACCCTGCGTGTACCTTCAATCCTCCACGGATGAATCACAACTTCTCAGCGAGGTGCCTACAGAAGGTTCCATTCCCCTGAGTGATGATCGTTCCTCCGGTGGTGAGTAGCACACTGTTTACGTTGAGGGAAATACCCTTTCGTGATCAGTGCCGTTTTTTACTCCACCATTATGGCCACGCACCTCCGATATTTATCTAGCTGCTCAATCACGCCGTATGTCTCCCAAAATCCTCGGTGTCACCTATGGAGAGTGACCTAGCTCTGAGCCGTCCTCAGGTATATTTTTTAGATGTGAAGCCAGAGTATTATGGCATTTCTGCCTCTATTTGATATAGGCTTACTCGGATCTCGGAATTTATGTGGCCATCTTAACCGTTACCGGCTCCACCCCCTTCAATTAAATATTTTTATTGATTTTTTGCAACAAATGAACAAGAGTTGACATTTTACAGGTACATTTAACGTACAAAGAAAAATAAGAGGAAAACAAGTGGAAAATCCTCACAGTACATTAATTCACAAGCTCCTTCTTTAGTTTAAATGTCCACAAATATGTAGCGGATTCAGTTACATAGCTGAAAAAGAATCTCCATTGGTGAAGAGGTATCCACTAATCTAACAAAGAGATAACTAATTTTAACAATACAACTTGAAGTAATAGAATAGTGTACTTCTTAATTCTAGTCCCCTTTATGTGGAATTCACATAGTTACAATGGTATAACACATTACATTTATTGTCTAAGATTAGTAACGATTCATGGCATTTTTTGTTCCCATATGTATAAGATATCTAAAATAAAGTCTTGTTTGCCTATAAAGGTGTAGTGTATCTTTTCTAATGATAAAACATGGTCAACTTCGTAATTAGGGGTATGGGTTTTCTTCCAGAATCTGGGTATAAGCCGCCTAACGCAATTGAGCATGCATTGCAGCACTTTTTTACGATATTGGCAAGGGATAGGAGGAACGTCATTCAGTAGGACTATAGTAGGTGAGAGTTTTATAGAGAATCCCAGGGTTCTGTTAATGCATTTAGTAATGTCTTCCCAGTAGTTTTCAAGTAGGGGACAAGACCACCAGATATCGTATAAGGCGTCTGTTCCTCCGCAGTGTCTCCAGCATAGTGAGGAGGAATTTGGAAAGATACTGTGAAGGCGATGTAGGGTCAGGTACCATCTGGAAATCAACTTATGGTTAATTACTGCTATAACTAGGGATAAGGATGATTTTTTAAACTTGGTGAAATTGTGACTCCATTGGGTGTCAGTCCGGGTAATATTTAGTTCTTTCTCCCCTTTTTATCAAATAAGCTGGCTTTTTGATGGGGAAGGAGCCTCTGAGTAATTTGTATACTATGGAGATATGAGACTTGAATATAGAGGGGGTAGTGCATAAAACTTCAAAAGGGGTAAGGGGTCTGGTAAGGTCGGCCTTGTGAGGATTGTTGAGTATGGGATGTCATGCTTGTAGGCAGGGAAACCAGCGATGGAAGGGGATATTTCTATCTGAGGCCGAGGTAGGCCTTTGTCTAGTATCAAGTGAACTGGAACATTAGTAGGTGTGCCTGCAAAAATAGATGTTTGAAGGGTGCCAGGTTGTAGAAGGATAGGGTTGTTTAGGAGGGGGGTGAGGGGAGAGAGCTGACTCGATATTGTGTTGGAGATGGATAGTACCTTGTCCCATATTCACAGTGTAGTTGCTATATAGTAGTTTGCACTAACCTCAGGAGGTCTAAATTTGGCTGGAATTCAGCATATGTCGCCAAGATTTATTTCTCCGGCTAAAAAGGAATATAATTGTACCCATAGTATATTGGGTTGGGAGTGTTTCCATTCAATTATCCGTGCTAGGTGGGCTAATTTATAATAGTTAAGTAGATTTGGAACTCCCAGGCTGCCGTGATCTCTACTTAAATATAAGGTATTCTTAGACACTCTAGATCTTTTCTGGGACCAAATAAATATTTTGAATGCTTTTTGCTGCTTCATTAAATATTGGAGGGGCAGGTTTAGGGAAAGAACCTGGAAAATATATTTAGGGAGGAGATTCATTTTTATTGCATTGATACACACCATCCAAGAGAGGTGCCATTGTTTGTGCCAAGCTTCTAGTGAGTTTTGGGTTTCCTTCTGAAGGCGGATATAATTAAGGTCAAATAAGTCTGTTTGATTAGAAAATATATCAAATCCTAGGTAATGTATTTTGTTTTTGATCTGGAAGGCAGTGTGTGAAGTGAGGTAGTGATATTCGTCCTGTAGTGGTAACTGGCATTAAGACCAATTTATCCATGTTTATGGAGAAATTCGAGACTTGTTTATAATCCGCTAGCTCTTTGAGAAGGGTAGGTAGTGAGGTAGTAGGGGAGCGAAGTGTGAATATAATATTGTCTGTGTTAAGCAGGCATTTTTGATAGGCAGGCCCTAGGTGATGCTGTGTATTTGGTTGTTATTTCTAACTTGTGTTGCTAACACCTCTACCTAGCTCTGAGCCGTCCTCAGATATATGTTTTAGATGTGAAGCCAGAGTATTATGGCATTTATGGCTCTATTTGATATAGGCTTACTCGGAGCTCGGAATTTATGCGGCCATCTTAACCGCTACCGGCTCCGCCCCCTTCAATTAAATATTTTTATTGATTTTTTTGCAACAAATGAACAAGAGTTGACACTTTACAGGTACATTTAACGTTCAGAGAAAAATAAGAGGAAAACAAGTGGAAAATCCTCACAGTACATTAATTCAGAAGCTCCTTCTTTAGTTGAAATGTCCACAAATATGTAGCGGATTCAGTTACATAGCTGAAAAAGAATCTTCATTGGTGAAGAGGAATCCACTAATCTAACAAAGAGATAACTAACTTTAACAATAGAACTTGGAGTAATAGAATAGTGTATTTCTTAATTCTAGTCCCCTTTATGTGGAATTCACATAGTTACAATGGTATAACACATTACATTTATTGTCTAAGATTAGTAAGGATTCATGGCATTTTTTGTTCCCATATGTATAAGATATCTAGAATAAAGTCTTGTTTGCCTATAAAGCTGTAGTGTATCTTTTCTAATTATAAAATATGGTCAACTTCGTAATTAGGGGTCTGGTTTTTCTTCCAGAAATGGGTATAAGCCGCCTAGCGCAATTGAGCATGCATTTTTTTACGATATTGGCAAGGGGTAGGAGGAATGTCATACAGTAGGACTATTGTAGGTGAGAGCTTTATAGAGAATCCAAGGGTTCTTTTAATGCATTTAGTAATGTCGTCCCAGTAGTTTTCAAGTAGGGGACAAGACCACCAGATATCGGATAAGGCGTCTGTTCCTCCGCAGTGTCTCCAGCATAGTGAGGAGGAATTTGGAAAGATACTGTGAAGGCAATGTAGGGTCAGGTACCATCTGGAAATCAACTTAGAGTTAATTACTGCTATAACTAGGGATAAGGATGATTTTTTAAACTTGGTGAAATTGTGACTCCATTGGGTGTCAGTCCAGGTAATATTTAGTTCTTTCTCCCCTTTTTATCAAATAAGCTGGCTTTTTGATGGGGAAGGAGCCTCTGAGTAATTTGTATAGTATGGAGATATAAGACTTGAATATAGAGGGAATAGTGCATAAAACTTCAAAAGGGGTAAGGGATCTGGTAAGGTTGGCCTTGTGAGGATTGTTGAGTGTGGTGTGTCATGCTTGTAGGTAGGGAAACCAGCGATGGAAGGGGATGTTTCTATCTGAGGCCGAGGTAGGCCTTTGTCTAGTATCAAGTGCACTGGAACATTAGTAGGTGTGCCTGCAAAAATAGGTGTGTGAAGGGTGCCAGGTTGTAGAAGGATAGGGTTGTTTAGGAAGGGGTGAGGGGAGAGAGCTGACTCGATATTGTGTTGGAGATGGATAGTACCTTGTCCCATATTCGCAGTGTAGTTGCTATATAGTAGTTTGCGCTAACCTCAGGAGGTCTAAATTTGGCTGGAATTCAGCATATGTCACCAAGATTTATTTCTCCGGCTAAAAAGGAATCTAATTGTACCCATAGTTTATTGGGTTGGGAGTGTTTCCATGCAATTATCCGCACTAGGTGGGCTGATTTATAATAGTTAAGTAGATTTGGAACTTCCAGGCTGCCGTGACACCTAATTAAATATAAGGTATTCTTAGATACTCTGGATCTTTTCTGGGACCAAATAAATAGTTTGAATGCTTTTTGATGCTTAATTAAATATTGGAGGGGCAGGTTTAGGGGAAGAACCTGGAAAAGATATTTAGGGAGGAGATTCATTTTTATTGCATTGATACGCACCATCCAAGAGAGGTGCCCTTGTTTGTGCCAAGCTTCTAGTGAGTTATGGGTTTCCTTCTGAAGGGGGATATAATTTAGGTCAAATAAGTCTGTTTGATTAGAAGATATATCAAATCCTAGGTTATATATTTTGTTTTTGATCTGGAAGGTTGTGTGTGAAGTGAGGTAGTGATATTCATCCTGTAGTATTTACTGGCATTAAGGCCAATCTATCCATGTTTATGGAGAAATTCGAGACTTGTTTATAATCCGCTAGCTCTTTGAGAACGGTAGGTAGTGAGGTAGTAGGGGAGCGAAGTGTGAATATAATATTGTCTGCGTTAAGCAGGCATTTTTGATAGGCAGGCCCATAGGTGATGCCCTGTATTTGGTTGTTATTTCTAACTTGTGTTGCTAACACCTCTACCACCAATGCAAATAGCAGGGGCGAGAGGGGGCAGCCCTGACGTGTACCATTTCTTATGGAAATTTTTGAGAAAGGGTATTATTGGCATTGATTCTAGCGGATAGATTATTGTATAGTGCTTGTATGCGGTTAATTAATACATTTGTGAATACAAACTCTGACAGAGTAAACCAGAGGCAGTCCCAGTCCACTGAGTCGAAGGCTTTCTCTGCATCTGTTGATAATATAATAAGGGGCGTTTTCTTAGAGGCAGTAGTGGCCAGAGTTTGCAGTACTCGGATAGTGTTCTCTTTGACTTCTCTGCCAGGAATACAACCTACCTGGGTCAATATAAATAAGGTTGTGAAGGATTTTATTAATTCCTGTTGCTAGTAGTTTGGCATATCATTTAATATCTATATTTATCAAGGCTATTGGGCGGTAGTTAGTGACTTGTTCGATTGATTTACCAGGTTTTGGGATGACGGATATTGTGGCTTCCTAAAGGGGCTGTGATATTTGGCAGTTGTGTAATATTGTGTTTTATGTATTTCACTGTTTCCCATTTTGCTAAAAGTTCCATATCCTCATGTTCCTTTTTGCTACCTCTTCTCTATTCAACAAACTATACTTTTAATTTACTCCTCCCCCTTACTACCTACTACATTCATTGACCCGTCCCTCACCTCACCTCTGCTCTCATGAACTTCACACTAAGCTCTCTCCCCTGCTCCACATTTAAAAAACACTCTCAATACTGCAAATCAGTATCTCATCTTATGTCACTCTCCCTCTTACTCATACTAACTGCTGATGATATATCCCCCAATACCAGTCTCCCATAGCTTCTTAAACTCACCAACTCATGTTGCCTTGACTTAGACATAAACGAAAGAACTTTGGAAACATTATCCAAGTTCCTTTTGTAACAAAAACAACACCCACCCTTCACTTGTGCATTCTGGAACTCTCGCTCTGTGTGCAACAAGCTCACTTCTATCCACAACCTCTTCATCTCCCACTCCCTAAACTTTCTGGCTCTCACAGAAACCTGGCTCTCTCTCCCTTAGACACATCTTGCCCAGCTGCACTGTCACATGGGGGTCTCCACTTCAGCCACACCCGAGGCCTGGAAACAGGCAAGGAGGCGGTGTAGGCATTTTACTTTCCTCTCATTGCACTTTTCAACAAATACAACCCATCTCTTCCCTCACATTTTCTTCTTTTGAACCCCACATGATGCACTTATTCTCTCCTTTATCTCTACGGTTGAGGTTAGAAATCCCCATCCTTCTCCTCAACTCAATTTCTCGAACATTTTGCATCCTGGCTATCTTTTTTCCTGTTCTCAGACATCTCTGCCCTCATTCTTGAGGATTTCAACCTCCCTGTCAACAATCCTGCTGCCCCTGTTGCAAAAAAATCTCTCCAGCTCACTTCCTCTTACAGTCTGTCTCTATGGTCCGACTCTCCCACTCACAAAGATGGGACGCTCCCTTGATCTGATCAGCAATCAATGTACTCTCTCAAACTTCACAAATTCCCCCTTTCCTCTTTCTGACCATCATCTCCTCACTTGTAACATCAAAGCACTTCCTACTGCTCTCCCTCCTTCTAACCATCACACCAAACTCCACAGGAGCATTAAATCACTTGATCGGCAACATCTTTCAAACTATCTCAAACCTCTGCTCTCTTCCATCTCCTTCTTTACCTGCCCTGATGAATCTATGTCACTATAATTCCATTCTTACAGCCGTCCTTGATAATTTAGCACCTTTTACCAAAGCTCAAAAGTCACACACTCATCCTCAGCCCTGGCATACTCCTCTGACACGCTACTGCTGAGTGACATTGGAGAAAATCCCGTTGTTCAGCTGACTTTCTTCATTACAAGTTAATCTTAAACTTGAAATATTCTGCCCTTAACCTCTCCAAGCAAGATTACTTCTCTAATCTTATCTCTACTCATTCTTCAAACCCAAAACGTCTGTTCTCTACTTTTAACACCCTTCTCTTTACACCCCCACCTCCTATCTCCACTTCTCTCTCAGCTAAAGGTTTTGCCAACCACTTCACCAACAAAACAGATTCTCTCAGAAATGAAATCATTTCTCAACACACTACCAGTCTCCAACCCCCTCAACTGTTCACCGATGTCTAAAACCCACAAAGCCACAGATTCAGCCTTTTTCCTACTGCTACTGAGGAAGTTTCTGCACTTATATCCTCCTCTCACCTCACTACCTGTCCCCTTCATCCCATCCCCTCACAACTACTGACCTCCCTCTATCCTATTCTTACTCCTATCCTCACACATATTTTTAATCTCTCCCTCAGAACTATTATATTTCTCTAATCTATTAAAGGTACACTGAACCCAATTTTATTTCTTCGTGATTCAGATAGAGCATGCAATTTTCTAATTTACTCCTATTATCAAATGTTCTACATTCTTTTGGCATCTTTATTTGAAAAGCAAGAATGTAAGTTTAGATGCCGGCCCATTTTTGGTGAACAACCTGGGTTATTCTTGCGGATTGGTGGATAAATTCACCCACCAATAAACAAGTGCTGACCAGAGTACTAAACCAAAATTGACTGGCTCCTTAGCTTAGATGCCTTCTTTTTCAAATAAAGATAGCAAGAGAACAAAGAAAAATTGATAATAGGAGTATATAAGAAAGTTACTTAAAATTGTATGCGCTATCTGAATTACAAAAGAAACATTTTGGGTTCAGTGTCCCTTTAAACATGCAGTAATCACACCAATCCTCAAAAATTCTTCTCTTGATCAATCATCCCCATCCAACCACCGCCCTATTTCCCTACTCCCCCTTGCCTCAAAATTACTGGAAAGGCTTGTATATACACATATATATATATACTAAATAACTTTTGTGGAGGTATACTAATTAAATAACTCTTGCGGGGTAATCATGATCCTCCTACCCTTTTTACAATACGG
Source organism: Bombina bombina (assembly GCF_027579735.1). Classification (NCBI taxonomy): domain Eukaryota; kingdom Metazoa; phylum Chordata; class Amphibia; order Anura; family Bombinatoridae; genus Bombina; species Bombina bombina. The sequence continues at coordinate 755,474,839 of NC_069500.1, forward strand.
ACCCTACTTACTGATGAAGTGTTCCTTCCTCTGATTTTATATGTTAATCAATTATTTTAATGTCTTTTTAAAATTGTACATAGTCTTTGGGGAATTTGGGGAGATTTGATAGCCTGCTTGTACAATATCACAAATAACAATCAATTGTAAGAATGTCCTTATGGGGGTAGATTTATCAAGCAACCAATGCTGTTTGCTCCGCCCAAGGTTTCAGGTCCGCCTGAAACATAAGTTAAAAAGCAGCAGTTCTAAGACCGCTGCTCCTTAACTTGTCCGTCACCTTTTAGGTGGTGGACTGCAATCATCCCAATTAGATACGATTGGGATGATTAACACCCCCTGCTGGAGGCCAATTGGCCATGAATGTGCAGGGGGTGACATTGCACAAGCTTTTCTTGTGAAATGCTTGTGCAATGTTAAATGCTGGCAGCATTTTATTCCATTTAACTGTTATCTATTCATATATGCCGCTCTATTTCTAATATTGACTAATGAAATAGAACTGTAACATATGCAGGGAACCGTTAAAGTCTATCTGCAATTATGGAATAGAACAACAAAAGTGTAAGTACTTCTGTGAGAATTTTCTTGCCATAATGATGAGGTTGATACAAAGTTGCTAAAAAGTAGATACAATATTGTGTCTGCTAGAGGGTACGTGAATGGATGTGTCCCTCTGGCTTACATAGAAACTGTGTTGTCATGCCTTACCAATTTTTCCAATTGGCCAAACGTCCCGATACATCACTTTTGGCTAGTGGATCTGAAGGGGGTTATTTAAACGTTTGGCATTCTCTGTTTAGAAAACGGTCACCTTCAATAAATCTTCAGAGAAACACATTAGGTGACGCTAGTCTAATTGCTGAATACTGCTGCCATCCAGGTCTGTCATTTTTTATATGAACTTTTATCAGTAAATGTTACATTTTAATCGAAAATCGGATGGGACTTGGATGTGAGTTGTGTAAGTGAGCGATCAGCACAGACTTGATCTATATCTCACTCGGAGACTATTAAGGTTCGCCAGAACAATATGGCCAATCAAGCAGAATTTGTTTACCATATGCTTTTTAAATACTGAAAAATGTCCTGATGAAAAAAAATTGTTAGCAAAAACAAAACATCTGAGAAGAAGTTGAACATCCAAAGACTGCATAGGTTCCAAAAGGAATCAGATTTAAAAAAAAAAACCCAATAAAGAAGAAGAGAGGACTGAGAATAGGTCTTATTCTAACCAGGCTGAAAAAATGTCTAGATACCTGGAAGACGGGAAAAACAACCCAAAAATAGTTAAACTGTGCCCCCTTTGGATAGTTGATCAATAGACTGTGCCATGCTACCTTGATAAAAAAAACACTTAGGAAAGACACTGTCTACCCCTTGCAATAAGTCATTTCAGCAACAGGCTTACAAACCTGAAGTAGACGCCTGCACCAATTTAGAAGAATAAACCTCAGATGAAGAACTAAACATGTAATCTAGAGAAAAAAACAAGGATATTCATAAAAAATGGACTAGATCCATATACAACTTCCTGATAGAAAACAAGCCTGTACCACCAGTAGAGGCACAATTTGGGCAAAGGTAAAATAAATGATAAGACCAAAGGACTGCTGTGAAGAGTGATCACTAAAAAAATCCCCTTCCCAGATGATGGGAGAAATGTAGAAAACTCAGTTCAACTCAGTCTACAAGAAAAATTAGATATGAGAGGGGGAAGGGCAAAGTATACTATAAGCAGCAAGTTTGTTTATTGTGGTAAATAGCCAAAAATATATAATTCAATATGATGGACAACTGGACTCCCTGCCACAGATTATGAGTAACAGAGCAAGGCACAACTAACAAGGTAATTGTAAAGAATTTACAAAAATGGAAAGGTAACGCAAATCTGTGTTATATACTAGAGCTAAGCCCAATATGCGCAAAAAGAAATATTGTATTTAAAAAAAGCTTCATTCATACACTAAAGTTTATTAGCAAAAAGATAAACCACACACGCTATAGCTGAGACTGGTAAATTAAAAACACATCACCCAAGTTGAACCATCATTCGGATAAATTAGGATAATATTCTAACCAGCAGTATATATAGCAAATATAACGGCTAAGCCCTTACAATCCGAGGGCTAATTACTTTTACAGTTAATTATAAATATACCGCTGGAAGTAACCAAGTAACAATCTAATTTAGGAACAACAAGGGTGACCAGGTTAAAAAAGATGTCCCCTGACGCACGTTTGGCAAAAAACGCTTCCTCAGAGGGGTTGCGAGCCGCTGCTGTAGCGAAATATTTATAAGGTCTATAAGACCCTCCTCGTAAAGTGATTGGACATTCCTGTTGTGTCATTCTAGTATTGTAATTGGCTTTCAAATGTGTCTATCACAGAGACTTTAGAAGATAGGATGTAACAGGGGGTAGTGGTTCCTGACGTAAAAGATTGTGTCATGCAGGGGCGTGTAAGTATACATTAACGTCATTTGCACGGTCCTGATTGGATGATCATATTAACCATCTGTTATTATCTAGCAAGCCTCTGACAAACCGAGTATGTTGATAGAGAATATACAAATTATAATTCTGATCAGTAAATTCAATCTTTGTCACAAAAAGAGCAACTCTAATACACGTAAAATCTTTATTCAATATTAGAGTCACATCGTAGGGGGTAGCCGTACAAAAGACATATACTGGATCCCATATTAGATGCATATCCTTATTGTAAGAGTGAAATAAATATCAAGCAATACTTCTAAATTCAGATATATGCAGTAGTGCTGTCTGCGATCTAAAAAACATCAATCCTAGACAAATGCGAAATGTGGGTATTATGCCTGACATGTTTATCCGTATCATCAGGGGGGGTGTAGATAAACACTTACGTCATCACAAACCATTTCATTGGCTGATGGCGTTGCCATGTTTAGCATTTTCTAATTCCCAACAAACAGATAGTATCAAAAGGAAATTAGTATTTATTTATTCAGTTACGACTGAACAAGATGGATACAAAAAAGAGAAACTTTAAAACATATGCAAAAAATCGTGCTCAATAATAGAGTAACTTAGCACAAATTCATCGATATATGTAATTACTCCCATATATAGGATGGTTATCAATATTGCCCAGATGAAACAAGTATAAAAACGCACTACTACGTTCAATTAAATGAAATGACAATGTGAGGATCAACAAATTCTAGGACAGCTGTCATACAAAGAATACATGATATATATACTATACTTGACATGTTTACCTAAAACATAAGGGGGCGTGTGAATATACAGTTACTCCATCACGCTACATTCCATTTATCATATCTGTTGCTTGTCTGGCCCCTAACATACGGTAATAACAAGAGGAAATTTGTGTTCTATTTAAGGAATGACATAGTTGGTTGTCATAATTAATACTGTATATGAAATGTACTAGGTATTAGATATTGTAATATCCTAAACATAGAACTATCGTTATAACAAATATACTGATAATCTTGTGCCAGACAAAAATAGCAATAATCTAAATGTAAGAGGACAATATGGAATACATTCTCTATGAGGTAAATATATTAGTCATATATTGTTCTTAGTATTATTATCAATTCACGTACACTATATGTTATGACACATAATATGTCTTATTAACGTTGTTGTCATTATTATAATAGCCAGTAATACGTTTTATTATACTCATTAATAGTATTTATGATTGTATTATTCATACAGAACATCTAATCTGGGCAAATCTTAAGGCTGTGACACACTGCAAGCGATGCGGCGCGAGGCGAAGCAGCTGCTTCGCTCCGCGTTGCTTCTGAAGTTCAAATATTTCATCTCTGAGCGCTCAGCTACGCGTCCTGACGCAGCAGAGTGCTCAGAGATGAAAAGGCAGGACACACTGAGCGCACACAGCTGCATGTACACGCTGCGCGTCGCTCCGCTTGCAGTGTGTCACAGCCTTTATGTTCACCAGTTAGATGATGGTGAACCTATCTGTATCTTAGATTGTTGCTGAAATAGTATTTATCCCGTATTACTCATACATGTTTCCTGATTGGGCAGATATTATGTCAGGTTGTTTGTTATTTAGCAAACCTATCTATATTATAGATTATTGCTAAAGTTAGCTTCATAAATAATTTTGGTTCAAAATAAAACATCCATTGATAAGAGGATTTCAAAACATATGTGTCTGTAATTACATTAATGATGTCAAAATAGCATTACAACGGATGAATTTCATGATACATGTTATAAAAATGATACATTTGGTAGAAAGACTTTATTATTTATAATCATAGTGGAATTGAATATGATTTCATTGGTGATAATCTAGTGTTCATTAAGATTAAAGGTGTCAGGTGATATGTGAAGAAATGAATTATATAAAAATACCCATACATAGGCAACCCAAATTATTGCCGCATATTACATGTAAAATACAGTGATCATGTGAAAAATACCGTTTAGCACACATTGTAATGAAGAATATAAGCATATTGTTTTTATACTGATACCTCAGTGTTAAGTTGGTGAATAGAAATTGTAATGAAGTGACCAAGTATAAGAAATAAAGTGAGGAAGGGAAAAACCAAAACGAAAATAAGAACAGTGAGGAATAGTGATGCTGGGGATTATAAATATACAAAGTAATTATTAAAGTCATTCATACCTGTTTTACTGAATTTAAACGATTAATCCTTTTACATTCAAGTTTGAGTAATGCTTTCTCTACATTTACTCCTCTTATTCCCAGAGAGGCTTTCTGAATAACTGTATATTGCAAGTTTACAGATGAGCTGTTGTGATGTAGTTGAAAATGTTTTGCAACGGACGTCAGCTTTTTGCCCCGTGCTTCATCTTTATTTGCATTTTTGATATTGTTGGCGTGTTCGAGAATACATACCCTAACCTCACGTGTCGTCATACCTACGTAGATCATTTTGCATGTACAAAACAGGGCATAAACAACTCCTATGGTTTTACAAGAGAAATGTGAAGGTAATGTGTATGTATTACCATTTTTGTCTACAATTTTTTTGGTCTTTAAGGCATACCTATATTCTGAGCATGTACCACAGGGATACATCCCTGGATCTTTATCCTTTTTCTTAGCTGATCTGACAAAATGGCTAGATACAAGTCTGTCCCTGAGGCTAGTGGGTCTCCTATAGCCGATGGAAATCCTATCGCCTATGGTAGATTTTAGAACCAAATCATTTTGTAATATCTTCCAGTGTTCATTGATGATCTTAGTTTCTTCAGACATTTGTGGATTATATGTGGTAATTAGTCTGAGATTTGATTCATTCAAATTTTTAACCTTAGGGACTAGCAGATTTTCTCTGTTTATATTCAAAGCCTTATATTTAGCTCTCTTAACTGATTTCCTGCTGTATCCTCGTGCAATTAGTCTGTTCATTAGAGCTTTACTTTCTGTTAGATATATATCAACATTAGAGCAATTGCGTCGAAGACGCAAGAATTCCCCAAATGGGATAGCCTTAAGGGTACAGGGTGGATGAGCACAAGACCTGTGTAGGAGAGTATTGGTTGCAGTGTCTTTACGATAGATAGTAGTATTTATAAATCCATCATCTTGCTTAAATATTGTGAAATCTAAGAAGGATATTTTATGTTGGTCAGCTGAGTAGGTTAATATAATGTTTTTATTGTTTGTATTAACCTTTGTCATGAATTGATCAAGTTCTTGTAATGATCCTTCCCATATAAACAAGACATCATCAATATATCTTAACTACAATGGGATGTGGTCAGTATATTGATTTCATTCATTAGAGAAGACATCAAAAAGCTTCCAATGTCCCAAGAATAAGTTGGCATAAGTTGGCGCACAGGCCGTACCCATTGCGGTACCTTGTATTTGCAAGTAATATCTGTCATTGAAAGTAAAGAAATTGTGCGTCAGGATAAAGTGCAGTAGTTGAATCACAAACTTATTATGATCTTCATTGTCATTGGTGTTTGTTGACAAAAAGTACTTGATGGCTTCAATTGCATCATTGTGTCTTATATTAGTTTATAGTGACTCAACGTCTGCAGTTACAAGCCACATATTATCAGTCAGCTGTATATTTTGTACTATTTGTAATACCTCCATAGTATCACGAACGTAGGAAGGTAATGTGGTTAGATATTCTCTAAGCCTCTGGTCAACATATCTACTGGCATTTTCCATTAGGTTCTCATTCCCTGAGACGATAGGCCTCCCGGGAGGTATTAGGGGGTCTTTATGTTAAGAATGAAAGTGTTCCCTGCCTTCACTTTAAATAATGAAGACTTGGTAAAACAATGGGAAACTGCCTTAACAGAATGTTCTCTGAAACTAATACAGATTCTAATCAAACATGATAAACTGGAGTTAACTAAACTTGATACTGAAATAGAGGAATATAATGCCCAACTATCCAAATTTGATGAAAAATTTGATTATAAAGTAAAATATGATAAGTATCAACAAGAGCTAGACAAGTTATAATTGGAACTAGTGGCAAATAAAAAACAGAAACTTCAGAGAGATATTGAAGATTTACAAAATCAAAGAATTTACCGCTGGCATAGTAACACCACACACAGATATAGAACTAACAGGTATCTAGTTCAACAAGCTGAAAGCAGTGCTGAAAGTGAATCTGATATCTCTGATAATGAGGAAGATATGGGCAATTCCAACCAACATCATGCCCAGATTAGTAATAGTATCTCCAATTCCACTAGAACAAAAACACACAGTACAGCACAATCATCAAGTACACCTTCCTCTTCTTCTTTTTTATCCAACATCCCACACAATACAACTCCTCCAATTACACAGACCAACCCATCAACATCTAACTCACGGGGGAACAAACGAAAATCCACAGGTCCAACAAGGCAATCCACAAGGAGAAGGGAATTGAGTCCCGTCTCCAAGATAAGGATGACGAATTTAGGGTTATTAACCTATCTGACCACATACTCAATCCTAATCATGTAGCTGTTTTATCTAAGGGACTGTCATTCTGTCCTATAAAATCTTTGAACAAATTTGACTTAATAAAAGATATTCATCTTTTTTCTAGAAAATTAATGTTGAAAAAGATATATGCTTATAATTCTAATACCTTAGATACAGCTGATCTAAGTACTGTAGAAATATTACAGGAATTAAGTGAGGATAACATCAGTGATCTAGGAGAGTTAACCCCTTCTAATTCCAACACTTGGAAAACCTCTCTCAGACCTAAATCTACTTATGTTCCCTCTATGTCCACATCACCTGAAATACAGGTATTTTGTAAAATGGTTTGTCATCAGATTGAACAATTACCTGTTATAAAAAAAGCCATAATTTAACAATACATGAATTTAAAGCTTTACAAAAGATTGAATCATGGTCAGACGTTATCATAAAACCGTCGGACAAGAGCGGGAACGTGGTTCTATGGCCATCTAAAATGTACACAGATGAAGCTTTTAGACAGCTGTCTAATTCTATGTGTTATAAACAACTAATCTTTAATCCTCAAAGCTCATACGTGATACTATATAACAATTTAGTCAAACAAGCATGGGCAAATAACATCATTACCAATACTGAGAAAAAATATTTACTGACTGAGAATCCCAAAATCGCTACACTGTACTTTCTACCAAAGGTACATAAAGACCCCCTAATACCTCCCGGGAGGCCTATCGTCTCAGGGAATGAGAACCTAACGGAAAATGCCAGTAGATATATTGACCCGAGAATATCTAACCACATTATCTTCCTACGTTCGTGATACTATGGAGGTATTACACATAGTACAAAATATACAGCTGACTGATAATATGTGGCTTGTAACTGCAGACGTTGAGTCACTATACACTAATATAAGACACAATGATGGAATTGAAGCCATCAAGTACTTTTTATCAACAAACACCAATGACAATGATGATCATAATAAGTTTGTGATTCAACTACTGCACTTTATCCTGACACACAATTTCTTTACTTTCAATGACAGATATTACTTGCAAATACAAGGTACCGCAATGGGTACGGCCTGTGCGCCAACTTATTCTTGGGACATTGGGAGCTTTTTGATGTCTTCTCAAATGAATTAAATCAATATACTGAGCACATCCCATTGTGGTTAAGATATATTGATGATGTCTTGTTTATATGAGAAGGATCTTGATAAATTTATGACAAAGGTTAATACAAACAATAAAAACATTAAATTAACCTACTCAGCTGACCAACATAAAATATCCTTCTTAGATTTAACAATATTTAAGCAAGACGATAGATTTATAAATACTACTATCTATCGTAAAGACACTGCGACCAATACTCTCCTACACAGGTCTAGTGCTCATCCACCCTGTACCCTTAAGGCTATCCCATTTGGGGAATTCTTGCATCTTCGACGCAATTGCTCTAATGTCGATATATATCTAACAGAAAGTAAAGCTCTAATGAACAGACTAATTGCACGAGGATACAGCAGGAAATCAGTTAAGAGAGCTAAATATAAGGCTTTGAATATAAACAGAGAAAATCTGCTTGTCCCTAAGGTTAAAAATTTGAATGAAAATTTGAATGAATCAAATCCCAGACTAATTAGCATGTAGTATGCCTTAAAGACCAAAAAAATTGTAGACAAAAATGGTAATACATACACATTACCTTCACATTTCTCTTGTAAAACCATAGGAGTTGTTTATGCCCTGTTTTGTACATGCAAAATGACCTACGTAGGTATGACGACAAGTGAAGTTAGGGTACGTATTCTCGAACACGCCAACAATATCAAAAATGCAAATAAAGATGAAGCACGGGGCAAAAAGCTGACGTCCGTTGCAAAACATTTTCAACTACATCACAACAGCTCATCTGTAAACTTGCAATATACAGTTATTCAGAAAGCCTCTCTGGGAATAAGAGGAGGCAATTTAGAGAAAGCATTACTCAAACTTGAATGTAAATGGATTTATCGTTTAAATTCATTAAAACCTAACGGTATGAATGACTTTAATAATTACTTTGTATATTTATAATCCCCAGCATCACTATTCCTCACTGTTATTTTCGTTTTTCCCTTCCTCACTTTATTTCTTATACTTGGTCACTTCATTACAATTTCTATTCACCTACTTAACACTGAGGTATCAGTATAAAAACAATATGCTTATATTCTTCATTACAATGTGTGCTAAACGGTATTTTTCACATGATCACTGTATTTTACATGTAATATGCGGCAATAATTTGGGTCGCCTATGTATGGGTATTTTTATATAATTAATTTCTTCACATATCACCTGACACCTTTAATCTTAATAAACACTAGATTATCACCAATGAAATCATATTCAATTCCACTATGATTGTAAATAATAAAGTCTTTCTACCAAATTTATCATTTTTATAACATGTATCATGAAATTCATCCGTTGTAATGCTATTTTGACATCATTAATGTAATTACAGACACATATGTTTTGAAATCCTCTTATCAATGGATGTTTTATTTTGAATCAAAATTATTTATGAAGCTAACTTTAGCAATAATCTATAATATAGATAGGTTTGCTAAATAACAAACAACGGGACATAATATCTGCCCAATCAGGAAACATGTATGAATAATACAAGATAAATACTATTTCAGCAACAATCTAAGATACAGATAGGTTCACCATCATCTAACTGGTGAACATAAGATTTGCCCAGATTAGATGTTCTGTATAAATAATACAATCATAAATACTATTAATGAGTATAATATAACGTATTACTGGCTATTATAATAATGACAACAACGTTAATAAGATGCAAGAGGTGAGGACAGTTCATAAAAAACAAAAAGCTTTATTGTGTCAGCCTACTCTGCCTAATTTATGCTCGTTCTTCCCATGTAATTTTTAACTTTCTACAATAAAGCTTTTTGTTTTTTATGAACTGTCCGCACCTCTTGCATTTGATTCTACTTACACCAGAAGGACAGATCATCTTTAGAATTGCACAGATATAGTGCGGCTTAGAGGTTTTTGGGCTTGCACACTACAGGGATTGTGATCTCCTGGCTGTCGGACACACCTCCTCTCTCATTGGTTCGCATTGACGCTGGATCCCGGAACTGCATAAAACGCTATTGGTGACGTCACCGCCCCTTCCCTCCTCGTGGTTCAGTGAGATGGCGTGTGGCTGGATTGTGGTGAGTGTACCAGCCGAAAGGCTACGCTGAGATAGCGGTGAGGAAATCCCTATAGCCGGCTGGTCCCACCTGAAGATACCGCACAACACACTGTTGGGGAAGTTTGAGTGAACTCGTTTGCATTTTATCTTGTCTGCCTGGTTTCAGACGCATTGCCAATGAATATTGCTGATTGCATAAAGCATATTAACTGTTAACTCTTTGGGAGGAGGAAAGCCCATGTTTGGAAAGCCGTGTAATTAAATTTATAGTGCTTGCCTTTACCTCACATGTTTGTTCATTATATATACCTCTGACATTAGATATTTTTGACCCGTGGTTTTGAAGTATATTTTTAAGTGGTCAATTGGGTGTAGCTCCACTCTCTAAACCTACTTTAACAACGTTAATAAGACATATTATGTCTCATAACATATAGGCCTAGATTTGGAGTTCGGCGGTAGATGGGTTGCTAACGCCACGCGTGTTTTATGTCTAACGCACGGCATTGTTTGGTATTTAGAGTTCAAAACAGACCATTTAACGATGCTCCTAACGCGTGTATGTCACACGCGTAATACTGCCCGCGTAAGACAGTCTCCCATAGAGATCAATGGGAAAGGAAAAAAATAGCTTTTTTCACCTAACACTCGATCTCGCGAGAATACGCACAGCTCGGTCATATGACGCATACCACATCATGCACAACAATAACACGCCGCAAATGTCACTACAACAATCAATCAACAAAGCACACAAGCATTACACATTCACAAACGGGGGGATTTGAAATAAAATTTAATACGGGGAATACGCATATACTTTAAGATGCGGAAAATCGCAAAATAACAACAAGGAATAAAAAATATATACATACACTAGAAAAATAATCGCATTCAATATAACTATATATTAGGACAAACATACATATACAACACTTCACTAAGAACACACCATCGCAAATTCACATTTAAAAAGAATACTATTGGACAATGTTAGAGAAAACGACCACTATGACATCATCGCATTCTACACATTCCACAAATACTAACTCAAAATGAGCATGCGCAAATTCACACACCTAATACACATTGCACTAATATTAATTGCTAATAAAGCACACATGAACACAATTTACAACGCAAATAGGTACATCATTAAACATTTACACAGGGTATATAAGCACCACACAAGCAGGGCTTCTTTGACTGTGTTGCTGTTGGGTCTTTGGAGATTGGAGGTTTAATATTAGAGAGTTGGTGCATTATTGTGAGTGAGTTAGTGTTAGCGTGAGAGAGTCAGTTGTTAGTGTTATCGTGAGTGAGTTAGTGGGAGTTAGTGGGAGTGGGAGAGAGTCTGTTAGTGGGAGCGTGAGTGAGTTAGTGGGAGTTGTTAGTGGGAGCGTAAGTTACTGGTAGTTAGTGAGAGTTAGTGGGAGTGTTTGTTAGTGAGAATTAGTAGTAGTGTGTTAGTGAGAATTAGTAGTAGTGTGAGTTAGCGAGCAAGTGATTTTTCTGTACACTTAACACATTCAATACATACATACACTTATCAATAACACTACATACACTCCATACCCCCTACCCCCTCATACTACACTCCATACCCCATTCCCTGTAGTCCCATTCCCTTTCATCCCATTTACTCTTATCCCATACCCCATACCCATCCCCTAGTTACATTTAGTTTACATATCCTCCTTTTAGTCTTCTTCTTCTTTTGGTTTATTTAAATACTCCTTACCCTCTTTGTTTTTTTTACATCCCTCTCACACTTTCAGCACTTTTTTTGTCTTTTTAGTTCTTTATTTTGACCCCCTTTCATTTAATCACACTCACTTTTTGTTTGATTATTTGGGGTTTAGTTTAGGGAACAGATGGAGGCCAGGCAGGGTAGAGGTAGAGGGGGGAGGAGAGGGAGGGGGAGAGGAACAGGGCAGGAAGGGGGGCAGGAAGCGGGGGTGGAACCAGCCACTTGGTTCAAGATGAACAAGTGGCTGGGCCCAGTGGCGGACAGAGTAGGGCTTCACAGTCCGGGAAACAGAGGGCATCGTCACAGGGGAAGGCCAAGGCGACTAGGGAGGCGAGGTTTTCGATGGAGGAGAAGGAGGCCCTCATAGAGGCCTATATGGCCAGGTATAGGAGGCTGCAGCACCAGAAGACTACCCCGACTGACAAGAGGAGGCTCTGGAATGAGATAAGAAATGCAGTCAATGCAGTGGGTGGCCGGAACAGAGATCTTGATTCGATAAAACATCGCTACCGGGACTGTAAGATGGATCTCAAGAAAAAGTTAAGTCTGGAGGCCCGACATGCCGCAGGAACCGGTGGCGGACCTGCCCTGGAAATAGAGTACTGCCGATGGGAGGAAATGTTGCGGCCCAGCATCTCCGAGGTGGAAATAGTCGGTATCGGAGGAATTGATACCGGGAACCTGCCACTCTCATCTGACGGTAAGCTCATTGAACAATAATTTCACATACGAATGTATTTCAAGGGACACTATACGCAAACATTTACTTTCATGATTGAGGTAGCGAATACAATTTGTCAAAACATTCAAATGTACTTATATTACCTAATTTGAATCATTCTTGAGATATATTTTAATGAAGAAATAGCCATGCACACGGTGAAACAATCACAGGAGGCAGCTATATTCAGCTAACAATCAGCATCTTATAAGCATATTTAGATATGCTTTTCAGCAAAGAATATCCAGAGAATGAAGCTAATTAGATACGAAAAGTACATTAGAAAGTTGATAATAAATGTATGCTTCTAAATCATGAAAGATAAAACATTGGGTTTCATGTCCCTTTAAGGATCAGATTAATGCTATAACGTTGTTTACACGCATTCAATTACTTTGCGGTTACATCAGTATCTAGGCTATAGGTTAGGTGTGCATTTAAACAGACTGAAAACAAACGCGAAAAAAATCAGATTGACCAGAGATATCACAAACACGGTTTTGAAAAAGCGGAAATCGTATTGATTGTTTGTTAGATTTCAAAGTGGATTAATGATTCTGCATTTGTAATTGTATCGTAAGCTAAGTCATTTAAAGCTTGATTTGCAAATATGCTAATATATACATTTTTTTTTTTTTTTTTAAATATACAGAGTCTGGGGAGGAGGCAGCACAAGAAACACAGCCTCATCTATCTCCCCGGGATGAGAGTGGTGGGGAGGAATTTCCACTTCGGAGGGAAGAGGCCCCCCGTGACGAAGAGCGCACGGAAGCTGATGAAGAGGCCCCGGAAGCAGAGGAGGAGCACGCGGAACCAGAGGACCCTCAAGGACCCGCAGCCCACCGTGCAGGGCACCCCGCCGTGCACGCGTACCCCGCCAAGCGCAACAAGAGGAAATAGCGGAGGTGCGGGTTCTACTGGACTACATAGACCAGATGCGTAACTCCAGGATACAAAATATCGAAGGCCGCACTCGAATACTTGATGGACAAAATCAAATAATTGAAGGACAAAACCAAATAATAAACATACTCAATAGAATCGAACAAGGCCAAAACAGAATCTTTCATCTGCACCAAGAGATGTTCAATTTTTTCCGGGAGGCGCATGCTGGTCTACCTCCTGGTCCGCCTCCTGCTGCTGGGCCTCTTGCTGCTGGGCCTCCTGCTGCTGGGCCTCCTCCTGCCGGCCCATCTCCTCCTGCCGGGCCATCTACTCCTGCCGGGCCATCTACTCCTCTTCAGCCATCTCATCCTCTTCAGCCATCTCCTCCTCTTCAGCCAGCTTCTCCTCTTCAGCCAGCTTCTCCTCCTCAGCCATCTTCTCCTCCTCAGCCATCTTCTCCTCCTCACCTTGGTCGTCCCAGTACTCTTCCTTCCACTCTTCCCACAACCTCTCCAAGGAGAACTCTTCGGAGTCGGCAGTTGCCCCTCCCAGAGCCTCAGCCCCGTGGGAAGAGGGGAAGGAAGAAGAAGTAAGTATTTATTTTCATCTTTAATTTTTTATTTATTTAATGTGTAATGGATAGGTATGTGATGATGTGGTTTTCATACACTTGTGGACCACACTCTGTATATAATCTACTTCTATGGGACCGGGTCCATGGAGGCAGATTGTTTGCAGAGTGTGTGAAAACCACATCATCACATACCTATCCTTGTTCATGATATTGATTGGTTTCTGTGATGTGATGTCCAAACTGTTTCCCGAATCGCAAACAAAATTACCATTACAATTATCCATGATGGCATATTACTGTTTGAATGCCAATAACACAGCTTAAAGGGACAGTCAGAAAATTATTGATTACAAAGAAAACACTGTATTACGCATTATCAAGTTGGAAACAACAAAACATGGAGAAATACGTGTGACTTATGTGCTTAACCTTGTATCTATGCCTAGGAAAAATGACCACTTATTTGTTGTTCTGACATAACAACCTTTTAGATATCAATGATCAATACATGGTAAATAATTTGCTGTATGAGCACAAGGTTTTACATATACAAATGCTATCCAAATGCCCTCTAGTGGTCAAATTGTATAATGATTACATGCACTCTTCAAGCTCGAAGAAATGAGCACACAAACCTCATAGGTTTAGCTAGCAAATTTAAATAAACAAAGACAAATGATTAATTGGTGAGAAACCTTTGATATCATTGATATTACAAAATTGACTTTTATAATAATGCAAAACATTATTTGTTTTCTAAACTGTCCCTTTAACAAAATTACATATGCTAACACATATTTGAAGCTTGTTGGTATATCTACATGTACTTGGTCAAAAATTAAATATTGAAATCAGATTTATATTGACGTGTTAAATAAAGTATATTTTCTTAAAGAGACATTATTGTGTTAATTTTTTTTAAGAAAGACATTTGTTTGAACAATGAATATGGTTTAAAGTCCTTTTAGGAGTGAGGGGTGAAAATATGCTAACAATAATATATTTGAAGATTAAACAATGTGGAACTCATACATGATACAAAAATCAACATTTGCATTAAAGGGACAGTATACTATATTTTTAACAGAACTGTATGTAATAGACACTACTACAAACAACAAGATTAACATATACTGATATCAATATTACAAAGCTTCAAACACTTTCAAAGAAAATCGGGTTATCTCTATTGAAAATATAGATGAACCCCCATTACAACCGTAAAACAAGACAATACCCCATCATTAACATATGAAAAGACCCTTTACACAAACAGGAGAAAGCTGGAGATGGTACTCACATGAAACTTAGAGGCTTGGCGAGGAGTCTGATAATTAATTACATTTTCTTTGAACAGAAGCAAAATGAAACGTGTATTAGTTAAACAATGGACTATCTAACTAGAGACAAAATAAAAAATTTTGATTTATAATGTGAGTGTCTAATGAACCTTTAATAAAATTACATTTAGAAGAAGTCGGCATCATATATTTAGCATATGATAAAGCTAAATGCATATTGATTACTTTATTCTAACACAATAGCGCATATTTATTAATTAGATATCTTTAACATTAAAAACAACAGTCATTTTTCAGAAAAAGGAACATATTGTTGACAAACATATTAAACAACATGGACTATAGAGATTTGCACTTGCCTCGAAATATCATATGCATGAAAACATTTTGCTTTCGTTCGTTTATTCAACCAGACATCCATCAAAAGAGAATGTGGTGGTCTTTATCAGCTACGGGTCAACAATGTAACATGATGCAAATAATACATATTCTCAAGGTTTTTAAAATTGGCTGCAGTCACAAACGTGTTTAACGTGCACAAACAAATATTGCGGGACTACGTAATCCAATCATACGTTTTTTTACCTTTGCATGTGACGTCTTAACATGGCGCTTCCTTGATCACGTAAGAATGCCATCCAATAAAAGGCACATTCTTGATCACGTAAGAACGCCAAAAAAAAGGCGCATCCTTGATCGCGTAAAAACGCCATCCAATAAAAGGAACATTCTTGATCACGTAAGAACGCCCAAATAAAAAGGCGCATCCTTGATCGCGTAAAAACGCCATCCAATAAAAGGAACATTCTTGATCACGTAAGAACGTCAGTCAATACAAGGAATCATTGGACAGCCTGGCAGGTGACGTTTTGAGCAACATGGCGCATCCGAGATAGCTGAAAAACCGCAGCCAATACAAGGACTCAGTTGACAGCTTGGCATATCACTAAAAAACGTATTTATATTTTAGGAACTAGTATGTGTCTAGATTGCTATCTAGGAATGTCACCAAATCATGAATCATCTTTTCGGACTTGACTTTCCCTTGAACTATAGCTATGGTGTATATCTTTAACATTTAAAAGATACACATGAGAAATACATATGCCATTGATGTTTTAAGATATGTTTTGATTGCTTTGGAATAACAATAATGATACATGGATTGATTAAACGTGTCATTTATTCAAGTTTAAACATGGTCAGCCTACCTATAGCCATATATGGGAGGAGAATTATTTTGTTAACATATTTTTAAACAAATATTCATCATCTAAAATATTTGCATTACACACAGAGATTTATTTGGTTACACTTTTAAAATAAGATAGAATAGAAAATGAAATACATGTGCTGTCAACATTACAATAAGATTATATGTCCTTGTTCATGTAAAAAGGACAAAAACGCTTTAGAAATGGAAATACATTCATTAACAATTGTGCTCACCATCCCTTAAAGGGACATTATTTTGTTTTTAAAAAGCGGATACACATAGACAATACTATTTCAATAAAATGAACCCTTTACAGGGATTATATCATTGTATCAATCCTCAGATCATTTGTTAAAGGTGCATCAATTCATGCAGAGTTTCTAAATACACACATGGATGTGAAAATTGAAATATACATATATACACAAATAACAATCTATATATACATATATAAAACAATTACTATGCTAATCATAATCATGCAATGATAAAGCTAAGAGAAAAATATATAAAGACAAATAATAAGATTACATTGGAGATGTTAATCTTAAAGTCATTTACAATTGTCTTACATATATAATTTTTAATATAAAAATATTTTTGGTAGGTCCCTTTAAGGATCAACAAGATAAACTAGAGCTTTAAAAAAATTACATGAAGAATGAGGACAAAGAATCGTGCAATTACATGTCTTTTATTAGTATGTAAGAAAACATCAACAACGTTTAGAAATAATCTTGTAAAAATAAGGAATATTTGAGCCATATGACAAGGTAACAGAGTGCATCACAGTCCATGAAGAGAGTTACCAAGGGCCACCATAGCCCCATTGGAGACATATGACAAGGTAACACAGTGCATCACAGTCCATGAAGAGAGTTGCCAAGGGCCACCATAGCCCCATTGGAGACATATGACAAGGTAACACAGTGCATCACAGTCCATGAAGAGAGTTGCCAAGGGCCACCATAGCCCCATTGGAGACATATGACAAGGTAACACAGTGCATCACAGTCCATGAAGAGAGTTGCCAAGGGCCACCATAGCCCCATTGGAGACATATGACAAGGTAAAAGAGTGCATCACAGTCCATGAAGAGAGTTGCCAAGGGCCACCATAGCCCCATTGGAGACATATGACAAGGTAAAAGAGTGCATCACAGTCCATGAAGAGAGTTGCCAAGGGCCACCATAGCCCCATTGGAGACATATGACAAGGTAACACAGTGCATCACAGTCTATGAAGAGAGTTGCCAAGGGCCAACATAGCCCCATTGGAGACATATGACAAGGTAACACAGTGCATCACAGTCCATGAAGAGAGTTGCCAAGGGCCACCATAGCCCCATTGGAGACATATGACAAGGTAAAAGAGTGCATCACAGTCCATGAAGAGAGTTGCCAAGGGCCACCATAGCCCCATTGGAGACATATGACAAGGTAACACAGTGCATCACAGTCCATGAAGAGAGTTGCCAAGGGCCACCATAGCCCCATTGGAGACATATGACAAGGTAACACAGTGCATCACAGTCCATGAAGAGAGTTGCCAAGGGCCACCATAGCCCCATTGGAGACATATGACAAGGTAAAAGAGTGCATCACAGTCCATGAAGAGAGTTGCCAAGGGCCACCATAGCCCCATTGGAGACATATGACAAGGTAAAAGAGTGCATCACAGTCCATGAAGAGAGTTGCCAAGGGCCACCATAGCCCCATTGGAGACATATGACAAGGTAACACAGTGCATCACAGTCCATGAAGAGAGTTGCCAAGGGCCAACATAGCCCCATTGGAGACATATGACAAGGTAACACAGTGCATCACAGTCCATGAAGAGAGTTGCCAAGGGCCACCATAGCCCCATTGGAGACATATGACAAGGTAACACAGTGCATCACAGTCCATGAAGAGAGTTGCCAAGGGCCACCATAGCCCCATTGGAGACATATGACAAGGTAAAAGAGTGCATCACAGTCCATGAAGAGAGTTGCCAAGGGCCACCATAGCCCCATTGGAGACATATGACAAGGTAACACAGTGCATCACAGTCCATGAAGAGAGTTGCCAAGGGCCACCATAGCCCCATTGGAGACATATAACAAGGTAACACAGTGCATCACAGTCCATGAAGAGAGTTGCCAAGGGCCACCATAGCCCCATTGGAGACATATGACAAGGTAACACAGTGCATCACAGTCCATGAAGAGAGTTGCCAAGGGCCACCATAGCCCCATTGGAGACATATGACAAGGTAAAAGAGTGCATCACAGTCCATGAAGAGAGTTGCCAAGGGCCACCATAGCCCCATTGGAGACATATGACAAGGTAACACAGTGCATCACAGTCCATGAAGAGAGTTGCCAAGGGCCACCATAGCCCCATTGGAGACATATGACAAGGTAACACAGTGCATCACAGTCCATGAAGAGAGTTGCCAAGGGCCACCATAGCCCCATTGGAGACATATGACAAGGTAAAAGAGTGCAACAGGCACAACAATAAACTTTTAAAAAGGCCAAATGGCAACAATAAAAAAAAACATCAACATGTGGACGGAGGATTCTTATCTGCCACCTTGGAGCATCTCCAGATCCTCCACTTACTGGTCATCCTCTTCATCGTCCTGTGCATGTTCAGCTCCAGATTCAGGCCTTGAACTTAATCGCATAATTTCACGCAGAGTCAAGTCCTGAACCCGGAGCTGGGCCTGCATGGTGTCGTTCATCCCTCTCAGGACAGCTGCGTTCCTCAACACGGCCTGCTCTACTCTTACTATCCCTTCTAGCATGAGCCATGCTGAGTCACAGCCTAAAATAAAGAATAAATTAAATATTAATGATAATTACACAACAGACGAAAAAAATAGAAAAGATACATTGTAATCATAAAGACAAATCATTCTTTACATCAATTAGTTTAAATTTATTCTTTACACATGAATTATGTTATTCAGACAGACCGAAATCATTAAAGGGACAGTTTACTCAAACATGTTGTCCCCTTTAATTGGTTTTAGATGATCCACTTATACAGCTTGAGTGCATAAAATCTTGTTAAAGGATTTACATTGTACTTACATTAGCAATTTAAATATTTTAATTATACTGTGGTAGGCACACCTATCCTTAAACATTTTGGCATTGAGGACAAGCTGTGTAAACATAGCAACCTGAAGAAATTACATTCCCACTGGGTTAGACAAGAGATAATGTATAAACATTTGTACATTAATTGTTGGATCCAAGTAGTGGTGATTGGTATATGTAGTGATATCCAATTAAAGGGACACTGAACCTAAATATTTAATTGACTGATTCAGATAGAGCATGACATTACAAATATTTAAAAATTACACATATTCTTTAAATGTTTGAATTCTATAGCTAGATTTTGAATGCAAGAATGTCGGTTTTTAGGGCAGGCCATATTTGTTTATCAACTTTTTCTGTCCCTGCTGGTTGATGGATACATTCATCCAACAATAAAGAAATGATGTCCACAATTATTTTATTTTTTAAAATAATTATAGGCATTTCTTTGTTTCAATAAAGATATCAAAAGAATGAAGAATAATTCATAAGAGTAGTAAATTATAAATTTGATTAACATTGCATGCTCTATTTGAATCACAATAGAAAATATTTTCCTTCAGTGTACCTTTAAGTATCTTATAATGTTGATTTTGAATGATACTTATAGCTGTGCCTGGGAAGGACAATCCGACACTCAGGACAATGAAGGTTGAGACAGGGGGGAGGGATGGGATTGGCTTGGGGAGGGATGGGATTGGCTTGGGGAGGGATGAGCTGATGCTCCGGGGTAGGCCGTACAGCTGGGGAGTGGGGAGTTGGGGTCTGGGCAGCTGTACGGGCCATAATACGGGGAGAGCGGCGAAGGGGGTGGTATGGGCGTTTTTTTGGAGGGGCAGGAAATGATAAATGGGAAGGGCCGGCAGGGGTCTGGGCATGGGCAGGAGTCTGGGCATGGGCAGTGGTCTGGGCATGGGCAGGGGTCTGGGTAGGGGTCTGGGCATGGGCCTGGGCAGGGGTCTGGGCATGGGGAGGGGTCTGTGACTGGTCAGGGGACTGGGCAGGGGCGGAAACCAGATGACCAGAAGTGGTGGATCCATCTGAAAATTTAATAAATATATATTAACATCTCATACATCATGAAATCAAATCAACGCATTTCAAATTGATTATGTTTTCAATATACTTAGAAGTGTGTTTGAATTTGTAAACAATTATGAAATGAGGATATGGTATGCATATAGGCACTCAGATGAATATCAATTACTGGGGGCTAGTTATCAAAGCGTCTAATATGCAGCATTCGCGACGTCAAGTACGCTCGCCATAGTTCGACATACATCGCCGTCGCGGACCATAATTACGTTCGCCATAGTTATCAAAAAACACGTCCAAAATATGCGCGTCAAGTACGGTGCGAAGAGAAGCGGACTCTTGTGATCGAAGTCTGAGCGATTCGAGCTTTTCCCAACTTTATTTATATGTCCAGTAAATTCAATGAACAGAGCACCTACTTTTTCAGCAGATGATATATATAGATATATATATATAGATATATATATATATAAATATATATATTTATTTTTATTTGTATATTTATCTATATCTATATCCATATCTATGTACATATATATATATTTGGCAATTTTATTTTTATTGTGCTATAGAATAGTAAATATAGCAAGTAGCTAGCTGACCGTTGAGCCTACTATGTATTTCTGTTTGTATTTTTATTCATTGCGATAAGTAAGGTCCAACACTGCACATACTAATTGTTAAAGAGAGGCATACTTGGAGCCTAATTCCTTCAAATAAAAAATTTCATTTTGTATGCTATAACGAATGCATTACATGCCCCCTCCCTAGTGTTTAACGTAATTTCTAATTTACTTCTTTCTTTTGCAGCATCATATAGATAGATATATATCTATCTGTATTTATATATATATATATATATATATGAAGGGTATAGGAAACGACTAATAACTACAACAGTGGGAGCTAGCTTACCATCGAGCTTTTTTTTTTTCTTTCTATAGTAATTAATTGCGACAAGTTAGGTCCCACACTGTGCTCAAAATAGAGAGACACACTTGTAGCCAAATTCATTAAAGGCATTTTTTTCTTTTTAAATATTGGATCGAATGCATTTTTTATGTCGACCTCCCCCCCCCACATTGTGTACATCTAATTTTATAATAGACTTCTGTTTCTTTTGCCACATCATATCTAGATATATAGAGAGCAATACAGAGCGAGAGCAAGAGTCTATTTTTATATATATATTAATATATCTGTATCTATCACTTTATATTTCTCTGTATGTATGTATATATGTTTCTATGTCATTTTAAAATATAATGTTAATGTATGTATGTATGTATATGTATATATATATATATATATATATGTACATACATACAAAGAGAGAGAGATATGAAGTTAAAGATATTAATAGATACTTAAAAAAAAAATATCTATATATTTATATATTTATGTTTTAATTCATATATACTTTAAATTAATAAATGGAACACCAATATCATAGAATAATTTTTCAAGCGACATTACCAACCGTGAACTCTTCTAAAAAGGAAAACCAAGCACATTTATGTACATTCCGAATTATCATTTAAAATTCCATTTATAATTATTTTAAAAATTAATATTAAACTTTTTAATTAGTGCTTTTGTTACCTTTATTTTAAAAAGAAGGAATCTAGGCTGAGAATCAAGAGAAATTCAATTGAACCACCCTTTAAAATTGTTTTTTGAATTGTTGTTTAATCTGCAAGGTCAACTCATGAATGATTGCCAATGGATAATTGAATTGTACTGCCAGTACAGTCAGTTTACCGTTGTCTTTTATGTCTCTAGGTAGGAGGATGAGAGTATAAATTTACTAAGCCTTAAAAAGTGGTGTATTTGATTCAATTTCTAGTGCTTGCCTTATCCTCACCATTTTCCCCACCATATATACAATTTGTTTCAAAAATATATTTTACCCGTGTTATTGAAGTTTTGGTAATTGTTCAATAAGGGTCTAGCTACATACTCAAAACTTAATATCTGAAGCATGAACATTAATTTTTCATATTTACTTTCACTTGACTCCTCAGATAACCTATTCTATGTGAAATAGCAATGGAGATGCGATAGTCAATCATATAACAATTCAAATTTTACAAATATCTTGCGGACCTGATACGACAGTGTGGATCAGGTCCGCAAGACCTTGCTGAATATCATTTCTCTATTCAGCATTGCAACAGCAGGTCTTGTGAGCTCCTGCTGCAACGCCGCACCCTGCAGACTTGAGGATAATTGACGACCAGAAGGTAGTGTCAATCAACACGATGGTACTGTATAATTTGTAATTGTTGCGATTACTGTCCGCCTCATAAGATCTGGTGGACAGTGTTATCAATCATCAGTCTTTATACTGCTGCTCCCTATTTTACTATTTCTTGAGATTCTTAATAATTGCCAGAAACACGTCCCCTTATGTGCTTTCATTTATATATATTTGCAGCAATATATTTTTATATACTGCAGCTATATATTTTTTGAAATTGTTGCATATTTATACTGATTTACCTTGTTTTTTTCCATGTCACTAGAAATTAATATTTAAATCAATACAGTGAGACAGTAATAACTGCAATAAACTAATTTTTTAATGTTTCTTTTTTTAATTTTTTTTTATAAATAAACAAAACAAAAACAAAAATCAAAGATCATTTAGCGCCTGCTGCATATGACGAACTGCCCTAGCAACTGCACGTAGGGCCTCTGCAAGTTCGTCAAACACCGGCTGCAGAAATGGTCCCGTTTGTGTCCCCTGATCTCGATCTAGAAAAATAACCAAATAATGTATGTTAGAGAAATAATTGATCAATATCGAATTTTGAAAACATTATATTATTTTCACTTACATTCCACTATAGGCACCTCCTCTTCTTCCTCCCTTGGCAATGCTTCGTCAACAAATAACTCCCCCTCCTCTTCCTCAAAAGGCGGCATCTCCTCCTCCTCCTCCCCCCCCCTAGCCACCTCCACTGCTGGTGGAATTATCCCCAGTACTTGGTCGTCTGTAAGAGATGAAACATAGTAATGAATAAGTATTAGTCAGATCAATGTCCACTACCAAATTGTACAATTCTTTCATTAACAAAAATGTTCAAAGTCTCCAGAATATTTTTTTTTTTTAATAATTTTATAAATACATAAACTAATTTAAAAATATAAATTTTCCCTTTCATCTTTTATAAAGAGATTATAAAGGTTTTCAATCATGATAGTTTAATTAATTATTCTATTTCTAAGAAAAGCATATCTAGATATTCTCCGTAGTTGAAGATATGTTAATGATCAGAGATGTCTTGATTAAATGCAAAATCCATATGCAATGTGATAACTTCCTCAAATGATAGATATAGAATTAAGTAAATGGATTTCAACTATATCGTCAATGTTTAAAATTATTCAAATCTTTTTAGTAAAATTGCAAAGAAAATTTTTGTTTTTATTGTCCTTTCAACATGCTGGCTTTAATAACATTTAAAATATTACAAATTGTAAAGTTAGATTTTTCAAACATAGTATGATAATTTAAAAGTTACCTTGGATATCAGGGACTTCAGCTCTCCCTGAATCCACATGAGGTGCTGTTATATACCTCATCGGCAACGGTGGTGAGGAGTGGTTGCTCCTGGGCGTTGCCATAGATACTGGCCGCATGTATTGTGGCACTAGATCACGCCTGCGATCTGTGAAAATATAAATGTTTATGTACACATTAGATACAGGTTATATATTATTGTTATGTATCTTCCGCATCCATGTATGTAAATTTCCCCCCCAAAAAAAAAATAATTGAGAGATAACGAGCAATATCTTGCTCTCTCTTGTCTCTCCCTGTCTCTCTTGTCTTCCACTCTCTCGCCTTTATCTCTCTCATCTGTCTCTCTTTCTCTCTCTCGTCTTATCTCTCTCTCTCTCTCTCGGTCTCTTTCTGTCTCTCTCTCTCTCTGTCTCTCTAGATATCGATATATAGATATATAGTTCTATATACATATCAATATCTAAATATATATATAGATATATAGATATATAAATATATAGATATATAGATATATAGATATATATATATAAAGATATATAGATATATAGACAAATAAAAAATGATATTCTATATATGTTTAAACTTGAATGTATATGATGGAGCATGAACATTTTTTTTTACATTCTATATTATATATATGGATAATATAGGTAAGGTTGAACTAAAAAATAGTATTGCATTGACTCTCAACACAATTTATTTTTTTGCAATGAATTTTTGAATTAGAGTAAATTAAATACATAGAAAGAAAAAAATGTCCGGATAAAAATTAAATTACATTCTTCAAAAAATGTAATGTAATTCCTGTAACACAGTAAAATAAAAAAAAATAAAAAATTAATCAATGAAGAATCAATGTAATTGATGATTGCTTGCGTCATTTAAGTATCCCTCATATAAACTTCTGATATACGTACATATACGGACCAGTGCTCTTAACGCTTCATAGCATACACGCTCCCGTCGCCGAAGGTCAGAAAACCTTCGCAGGCAGCTGCGACGTGTCCTGGTGATACCGGACACCCTCCTCATCCTCCGCATCATCTCATAGATGATGCGGTCTCTGTCCTCGTGTATCATCCCCCGTACACCGCCTATGCGACGGGGAAAGTACCTATTCATCCCGTACACCAATATCAATAATTCACCCTGGGTGAATGGTACAGACATTGCAATATCAATCCAAAAAAATTTATGAATTTTTTGATCAAAGTGCGACATACATATATCAATAATAGTGAAAGATCATTGGTTGTTGTAAGTGTACATAAAAATATCAATATTTGGTTGGCGGATTATATGTAGCACGTGTTCCTGACTAATAAACATGCAATTGACCTTTTCAAATGATATCATACATGCGCCACTAATTACTCTCATGACAATCACAAACTATAAATGTCAAATACGAGATTTACATAGGATTGTCTTGAATCATAATATTCCTGTTTACTGTCAATTTTTTTATCAAAACTAATTGTGGTATATTGCTGTCGCCTTAAAAAATTAAAATATGTGTATTTAAAAATGTCAAGATTCACTAAGGCCTAAATGTTATTTGTTTACAATGAATATCTTTCTCAATAAACATCCAAAAAAATACAACGATGGCGTAATATAAATAAGTGCAAATTGTAATCCGTCATGATAGTCTGTAGGATGTCATACTTGTCTACTAGTATAAATATTTTGATGTATAGAGGATGAACATTCATTCCAAACACAAACGTTAACAATTTGGCCTGAGTGAATATTGACAATATCAACTACAAAAATATCTCATATATTAGTGCGACGGCGATATACAAAATAAAGACTAATTTGATTGGTTCTTGGCTGTAAATACATATTCGGTTGGCTGTTTGCATGTCTCACGTGTTCAACATTACTACCGGTTCTAAAAAATATAACAAATATTCGGTACGCTATTTAAATGTTTCACGGGTTCATAACATTACTTAACATAAAAAAACATGCGACAGTATTAAAGCTTAACATAAAAAAATCATGAGTATTAAAGCAAGGCATAGAAAATTATTTTACTTACGGTTTATTCAAATATCGAATTGTGAGATTGCCTGTATTCATGCGGGTACAAAGTATAAGTAAATATTTAAAGAGATCCCTCTCCTGTCGGACAATAGACAAAAAGTAAAATAAGCTGTCCACTTTTATAGACAAGTATGACACACTGCAGACAAGTATGACGGATTCAGCATCATCAAATAATTTATACTGCGACATCAATATAATTTAAAACTTTATCTACGATAGCTTTGCAAAGACATCAAAAGATCCTTATTATTCGATCATTAAAGTAAACGGGCGTCATAAATGACGAAATTATATTAATATTATTCAATTTGTTATAATTACAATAAGAAATGTCAATTGTTATCTGCTAATTGAAAATTTTTAGTAAAAGTCTATAAAAGGAAATCTAAAATGGAGTCAAATCACCTATGCTTTACAAGAGCTGTAGGTGCAAGAGTTACTATTTATTGAGATAGATTATTTATTTATTCATTTATTCTCTTGCTGCTATTTTTATCTTGTGATGTCTGCGCCTGGTAAAACAAAGTCAGGGCGCAGCGTGCAATTTAATTTTGAGCAGAACCGGATTTTAGTGACCCTTGTTTTAGAACATTATGATTTTATTATTGGTTCTAAAGCCCATAAGACCTCACTCTCCAGAAAATCTGCAATTTGGAGAGCAATCGCCGACAGTGTGTCCGCCGAAGGGAATCATCCCAAAACGGTGGACAACTGTAAGAAGCGATTTTCGGACATCAAAAGACGATTAAAGGCCAAGCTGGCCAGGGAGTTACAGTCTGCACGTCGGACCGGTGGTGGCGAGCCATATGTGGCTGAACTTAGAGACTATGAAGTTCAGCTGCGGGAGAAGCTGGGAGCAAACATGACGCTCGGTCTGGATTTAGTGGGGCATGATACTGACGAGTTGGCAGGTAAGATGATATTTATAGAAATATTCCTGTGGCACATTTTTTTTAATGTTCCATCAAAGGTTTTTTAGAGGGACATAACACCAACATTTTTTATTTTATGAATTTGAAAGAGAATATAATGTAAAACATCATTTTAAGTTACTTATATTATCAATTATTTTGAATATTTGTTAAAATTATTTGATGAAAAGCATATCTATATATGCTCAATAGCTGCTGATTGGATGCTGCACATAGAAGCATCATGTGATTGGAACACCATTGTGCATTGCTTTTACTTCAAATAAGGAAATTTTAGAAATTGAGAAAAAGAAAATATTAAAGTCAATAGGAATGTGTTTCACATTTATATTATCAATATGAATCATGAAATAAAGAATTTCTGTTTAATGCCCCTTTTAAGATCATTATGTGCAATATTAGTCTTAATTTATTTATTTTTTGTTGTTGTTGAAGCATCTACCAGTGCAGCAGCTGCTGTCGCTGCTGCTGCCACAGATAGTGAAGATGCTGCTGATGGTGATGAAACACTACCATTGCCCGTCAGTATCCACACTGAATCCAGCCACAGCTTCTCCTCGGCCGCCACGCACCCGGACATTATGTGCAGCACCCCTGATGTAGCAAGCATTGGCCGATCTACAGGTATGTTTACTATTATTAGCTTGATATCATTTTTTTTTTTTAAAGTGGTATGATTGTTCAATTTTCTAAATATGTATATTCATTTTTATTTATCTAGTTGATGTCCGAAGGGCTTTAGGACCACCTCCAAGATCTACGATCTCCTCCTCAGGTAAAAAATATAAAATAAATAAATAAATATTTAAAAATATTATCTTTCTTTGCAAATCCTGAATGTAAGCTTAAAAGACAGGCCATTGGGGATTTAGAACCTGGGTAACGCTTATTGATTGTTGTCTATATGTAAACATCCAATCAAAAAATGGTCTACCTTTTATTGAAATTTTATGTGCCTGCTTGTAATATTTCTTTTTTAAAGATTTTCAAGGAAAGACAAAAAGAAAAATAATCATTATAGATAATAGGATTAAATAATAATCTTGCTTAATATGTCATGATCTATCTGAATCATGTAAGTTTAGTTCATACTAGACTATCACTGTAATGATATTTACATATATTTTAATTTACAATTCTATGCAAATTAAAATGAATGTAAGGTTTGGATAATCACCTGTGTATGGCATGACCATTCTTTGAGGCCTATTTAACAAATGTCTGTCGGACATGATCCAACTGTGCCGATCAGGTCTGACAGACATAGCCGAATGTGAAGAGCAATACATTCTCAGAACTCAGAGCAGGTGGACAGGGTTATGGAGCTGTGGTCTTTAGACTGTTGCTTCATAAGTGTTGTTTGCCAAGAGTCTGAATACTCCCAATAAAAACGGCCCTTAAAGCTACTTACGGAGCTTGATAAATGGACCTCTATATCTCTCTCTCTCTTATGTATTAAACGACAAATGGAGTTGTAGCTACAAAGTTTATTGCGAGCATGCAGGATTTAAAGAAAATGCAGTTATAAACAAACGTAGAAAGAATGCTGATCCATACCCTTGACGCTATTCACCACAATTGAGTCTGATCTTGTTTATTGAACAACACATGCTGACGGCCCATTGTCCGTTACTCTGAAGGGGCCGTTCTCTACATTCAGTGAGTTATTGTGGACATGATCTGCACTGTTGGATCATGTCCAACAGAACAAAGAAAAAGACTCCTAGAATATATTCTCTGTGCATCATCATTGTCAATACGCAAACTTATCACACCATTAGTGGTGCTTGTAATCATGTCATTGATTAATCAACAATCTAATCAGATTTTGATATTGTTGAATTTCTAAAATTGATGTGTTAACAATGATGTTGTACGGTGAATAATTTATTATAAATTTGAATATGAAATATTTTTGATAATAAGCCCCTTTACAAGTAGAAATGAATATACACATTCTTATTTATTTTCTACATTTAAGATAACATACAATATACAAATCAGTAATGTTCAAATACTGTGTCTTACAAATTTGATTGTGTTATGATTTATTTAAGATATATGTTTAATATCATATGCATTTAATACTTCCAAATACATTAGTTTAACTAACAATATATTTTTACTTTTTAATTTTTTTAGATGCCGAGCGTGCATTACTGACTTCGGAGGAGATCGACTGTTGTCTTCGTGAGCTGAGAGATTTCACACAGGAGTCGTCCCTGGGAGAGACCCTATTTCCAGAATCACAGGATCAGGGAATTTCCCAGGGAACATCAGAAATAGATTCTCTCAGCCGTTCTGCCCCTCCTGACCCCGAACAACCAGCTGCTTTGGACCCTGGTGACCCTCATGCCCCTGTTGGTCATGCCCCATCAGCTCATGGCCGTGCTGATCCTGGCCACCGACTGCCTCACATCTCTGATGAGGAGGCAGTCGGGGAAATGTTAGATCTGGCCAGGCAGTACCGGGCAGAACACCGTGAGTTGCGTGGGGCATTAAGCTTATCTATTGAGCAACAGGGGCAGGTATTAAATCGGGTCATTCAAGTAGATAGGGAAAGATTAGATATAGAAAGGGAAAGGTGTAGAATAGATACAGCAAGATTAGATCTTGAAAGAGAAAGGTGTAGAGTAGATACAGCTAGATTAGATTTAGAGAGGGAAAGATTTGAATACAAGCGACGTAGGGACAGTTGTAGAATAGAGTTAGAGAGGGATAGATTAAATTATGAAATGCAGAGGGATAGCGATAGATTAAATTTTGATAGGGAAAGATTAGCTTTTGATAGGGCCAGAGCAGCTGAAGAACAGCTAGAACGGCAGCGTCGGGAGAGGGTGGACGAAGACAACAGGGTTTTAAATCGTCAGCTGATTTTAAACTTTGGGAGAAGGGGAACAAGGGAGAGATCACTCCCCCTCTCTCCCTCACCCAAAAGAAAAAAAGATTAGGGTGTTTTAATGTGCTCATTTTATTAGGGTCTTTTATATAATTTTTATTAGGTATGTGTTTATTTTTTTACATTTTAAAAATATGATTAAAATATTTTTAAAAATGTATTGATGTTTTTTTAAACATTTAAAAATATGAATTAAATATTTTTAATGTTTTAAATAAATGTCTTGATGTTTTTCTTATTTTTAATTTAAAAATATGTCTTTAATATTTTTAAAATATTTTAAAATGTCGATGTTTTTACTATTTTTAATTTTTAAATATGTAATGAATATTTTTAAATTAAATAAATGTCGATGTTTTTATGATTTTTATTTTAAAAATATGATTAAAATATTTTTAAAATAATTATTTTTTTGTTTTAAATTAAAAAATATGATTCCAATATTTCTTTTCAAAATATTTTTTTAATAAAAATATATATCAACATTATTAATAAATGTGTTTGTTATTACTTGATTCACACGTTACAAATGACTGATGTTCTAATCGAATGCAGAAGTAAAATATTAACTACTCTTATTATTAAATGTTAAATGTAATAAACATATTATTTTCTTTTTTTTTATAAGATTTGGAATATTGAGCTTTTGGATAAAAAACTCAATTATAATAAATTGTACTTGAATCAATATTTCTAGTATAAATATTCATTGTATAAATGTGATATTCACATTTGTTCAAAATTTTTATAATTGTCTTAATATCTTTATTTTACAATTAAAGTCCCTACCCTTCGACAGAACTTTTTTATTGGTTGATGAATGTATACACTAATCAAGAAGAACAACCAAGGTAGTTCAACAAAATGGTTTTGCATCGAAAGTTACACAAATTATATTTATTTTAAAATATATTAATATTGTTTTAAATTTTAAAATATTAAAAATTACTATTTAGAATACAATTGTATGCTCTATATGAATAACACATAAAAAAATTTAGTTCAGTGTCTCTTTATTAGTTATAACATTATAATAAATATATTTAGATATAGAAAAATCTTGATAAAGAGAGATATTGAAAGAGAGAGTGTTTGTGTGAGAGAAAGAGGGAGGGATTGAGAGAGAGATAGAGATAGATGGATTGTGAGAGAGTGAGGGATTGTGTGAGAGAGAGAGAAAGAGGGGGGGATTGTGTGTGAGAGAGAGAGAGAGAGGGGGGGGATTGTATCAGAGAAAGAGTGATTGTGTGAGAGAGCGAGAGAAAGAGGGGGGGATTGAGTGAGAAAGAGGGGGGATTGTAAGAGAGAAGGGGATTGTGAGAGAGAGAGAGAGGGGGGGATTGTGTGAGAGAGTGAGAGGCGGGGGATGGTGTGTGAGAGAGAGAGAGGCGGGGGATGGTGTGAGAGAGAGAGAGAGGGATTGTGAGGGGGGTTTGTGTGAGAGAGAGAGAGAGAGGGAGGGAGAGAGATAGAGGGGGGAGAGAGAGAGAGGGAGAGATTGATATTGAGAGTGAGAGAAAGAGAGAGAGATAGAGAAAAAATGTGATATAGATGAAGACAGACAGTACGAAAAACAACTATATACATTTATAAAACTGTAGTGCACTGCTGCTAGGTCCATTAATGTTAATAAAAAATTGATTGGCTATTTTATATTATTATAATGTGACCGTTAAAATTAATGTACATAACATTGAGCTCATGACCAATAAAGGGATAATTAACCAATTAATTTGTTGTATTTTTTATGCAGATAGAGCATGACATTTTAATCAAGCTGTTAATTTTCTCCTAATCAACGATGTTCTTCATTATCTTGTTTGATTAATTGTAAATGCAACAATGTAATTATTGATTCTGTGACATTTATGGTGATAAACCGGTTTATTCTAAAATACAAGTATGCCTAAAGAAATGAAATAAAACGGTCATTTTTATAAAAGGAAATGCAGAATATTAACACATAATAATAAATATTTCTTGTTATAGGCTTACAAATAACAAAAGAGTCAAGTGTAGATCTTCAAAAAATGTGTTTAATGAGATTTTATTAAACATGTGTCTCATCAACTTTACATTAAACAATAGCAACATTTGCCCAAATAAACCATTTACAATCAATGGCTTTACAATGATATACAATTTCATTCATAGAAACGACAATATTTGCTCAAAGGTAATCCAAAATATAGCAGCTTTTGGATTACAAATAATAATGTAAATAAAAACACAAATAAAAACTGTATGTTGCACAATCAAGCTTCTTGCCCAAAAACCCCCTGGATATAGACTGATCGAGCTTGGACACCCAGAGCATTGTGCTCCAGGTCTGGGTCGATGAATTCACCATATTCATTGTCCAAGCTCTCCATATCTATATCCGGGATTTTTAGGGCAATATTGTGCAACATACAGCAAACCATAAAAATTAAGGAGACTTTGGAGGGGGCGTACTGAAGGACACCACCAGAGATGTCCAAGCAGCGGAAACGGCTCTTCAGCACGCCAAAGGTGCGCTCAATCACAGATCTTGTTGCCTTGTGTGCACGGTTGTAGCGCACCTCTTCCACTCCGTTGGGGTTTTGGACGGGTGGGAACAGCCACGGAAGACACGGATACCCAGAATCACCTTTAAAAAAAAATAGAGAATTGACATTAGCAATAAAAATTATTAAAATATTTCATATACATATGGTTAAAGCATTGTTTTTAAACCGATGGGCCGTGGCACACTAGTGTGCCATGTCAGAGATCCTCAGGTGTGCCGTGGCTGACAACAGTGCGGTTGTGTACCTCTTTCAAAACTCTAAATATTGGGAGGTATTTGAGGGGATCATCAGGCATCATTTACAACCATGACATTAACATTCATTCACAGACAATCACTATGATTGCTTGTGAATGAGTGTCAATATGTCATGTATATTTTGTAGGAGGCATGGCATGACAGCACAGTACAGTGTGTGTTTGTGTGTGTGAATATATATATATATATAAACATATATATATATATATATATAAACACATATATATATAAATATAAATAAATAAAAAAAAAATATATATATATATATATATATATATAAACACACATATATATATATATCCTGTATAAGGCTACAATGTATGATTTTGTAACATTTTTCAATGTAATAAAGTGTGCCACGGACAATAAAAGGTTTCAAATCACTGGGTTAGAGTATGTAATAGATATTTACCTATCAAGATTCCCTCTGGCATTTGGCCCTCCTGGAACCGATGGTAGATGGCAGAATTCCGGAGGACGAAGGAATCGTGATTGCAGCCAGGGAGTCCAGATCGAACACTCATCACCCTCAACCTGGCGTCACAGATGACCTGGATATTCAGCGAGTGATTGGATTTCCTATCCCGGTAGGGCTCTTCTTCATCCCTGGTAGGCTGCACTAGGATGTGAGTGCAGTCAATGGCCCCCAATACCCTTGGCAATCCAGCTCGATGGTAGAACTGGAGCTTGACAGCATGCCACTCCTCCGGTGTGTTTGGGAAGTGGACATGATGGACTAGGCGTCGGTGCAAAGCATCCAGGACAACCTTCAGATGACGTGAGAAGGTTGTCTGGC
Source organism: Bombina bombina (assembly GCF_027579735.1). Taxonomy (NCBI): domain Eukaryota; kingdom Metazoa; phylum Chordata; class Amphibia; order Anura; family Bombinatoridae; genus Bombina; species Bombina bombina. The sequence goes on from NC_069500.1 coordinate 755,508,620, forward strand.
TCATACCAACGCCTAGACCTGTCACAGCCTGGAATGACCCAGTTGCCAAGAAATAGAGGACCGCAAGAAGCTTTACCATCCCAGGGATTGCCCTCGTTCTTCTAGTGAGTGGCTCGAGAGAGTCCGCGATCTCGACATAGAGCCTCTCAATAGAGGCCCTATCCAGTCGAAATCGACGGATCACCTCTCGGTCACTGAGGGCATGGAGCCCAATCCTTGGGTAGAAAACCCTTGGCACTCGCCGGCGTCTTCCATGTTGTATTGCAGCCATCAACACCCGTCTTGCCCTGCGTCTCCTTAATAAAAGCACAAAATTGACAACATTGAGGATGTCCATCCTCAAACCAAGAACCAAACAAGAATAATGAAAAGCAGTGATTGAACAGCCCCTTTTATAATGCCTAGTTTCACAGATGTGAACGTTTTCAGTAATTAACTACATTGGTGCAGCAATCATTACCTAAGACATGGCTTGCACATTTTGTTAAGTATCGCGTCATATAACGCTCAATTAAAGTGACTAATTGATCAACTACTAAATACTAGTGACGTATATGTCTTTTTTAACGCGTCATTTGACGAGCACAATACGATGTTCATAAACATATCTTATTGAGCCATTCAGGTGTGTATCACCTGTAAGAAATGCAGGTGTCTGTTTAATTATGAAAATTATTTATTCAAAACACATGAGTATGTTGCTCTAGTTTCAATGTTATTTCATATTTTTCTGTTTGGATGGCAGCATTATGAAGGTGAAGAAGGTCAGTGATTACTGTGTTTTACTATTAAATATTAGAGAATTAAGAATTTTCAATCCTAAGTAACAAAAAGAATGCTGTGTTGGGGGGCGGAGCTAGCCGCGGTACAGAGCAGCAGCACAAGTGGCGAGCTCTGTTAGCCTGTGTGTATTAAACTCTATATTTGGCAGATTAAACTCTCCAAAATCTGAAAAAATCTACATCCTAAAGCAGCCTAGAACACCTTAGCACTTGCCAACTTAAAGTGAGAGAGAAAACTTTTTGGCGCTATCCTCCACTCGATGAAGTATAACTGACCTCCGGATTACGGGACAACTACAGCAGCCCAACAGCCACAGACTACACGGCCCTGGAGGGTCGGGGCTCCGCTCCAGGGCGCCTGTGAAGCCTCTCTACTAACATTGGAATTGAGGTTCTCACCCCGAAGCTTAACAGCCATCCCACCATAAGCGTACCCACAACCGCAGTGTCAGACTGGGAGGACAACCTGAGGCCTCATACTGGCCCTCACACGAGTGCAACTACCGACAAAGCAGAGACTTGGCTCTGATCTGCTAGACCATCTGACCTCGCAGCGATACCCTTGCTCTTGCCTTAGCTGTCCGGAGGGTCGGGGCTCCGCTCCGGAACAGCAGACTATTACCAACTCTGAATCTGCTTGGGGGTATCGGGTGGCCAATCCTTCCTAGAGGACGCACATTTAAACTTACCATTCACCAAGGCCATCCGATTCCCTGGAACTACAACCCGGAGCTTGCATTGGATTGAGGTGGGGGACCAAAGTCTTCAGAATTAAAGTGCGCCACAGCCTATTAGGCGCGAACCGCCGCCATCTTGCGGCCTGCCTACCCGGACCTGGCAGCAGTACAGACACGGCAGAGGAGACCGGGTAAGAGTGTTATACACATATAAGGACACTTCTATGTTAAAACCCTGCTGGCTATATAACCGGGATAACTGTGCCTGGCGTCTAGTTACTAACCTCGGTAGGCCCTGTCAAAGCTTATAAGACTCTTTCCTGCACCTGAGGCCTACCATTAACCACCAGCATATTTACTATTGTCAGGCCACCAGCAAGATATCACAGCCTCATAGCTGCCCTAAAGGTCGCATTGAAAACTCTGTATCTCAGCATTAGAAAGGGCCTACTTCTGACATATTTATACACAAGTTTTTTTGTGAATACCTCTATACGCTCTATCCACAGAATTATTTGATTGAGGTTGATTCTGAAGCACGCTTTCAATTTATGTCAGGTACAGATTGCAGGGCCGGAGTGACCACAATAGACTTTCTCTACACTCTCTTGGCGCACACAGTACAAGCGCAGTGACAAAGAGACTTAACAAGCATCTGCACCCTAAATAATACTGCACTATCTATGCTCTGTAAGATATTAAAGAATCAGTCTCTATATGACATAAAGCAGGACATTTTATTACTATACAATTTATTGCTACACCTTTCCCTGTTTGATGTTAATATGCTGAATATGGCTGCCTAACTTAAGATTGACGTCAGGGGGACTATGTCACAATTTTCTACAATCTACCCTTTATAGTTGCCATTCTACTATTTGGTGCAATATCTGACTGGATTCCAGCTATCTACTCTCCTGCGGCTGAGGACAGGAAACTGAGCATGTCCCAAAACTCTAGAAGAAAACCAAGGCTATCTCAACCACCCAAGAAGACAGTAGCTGACCACTTTAAAGGCCATCTGTCTCAAACATACCGAGACTCTGCTTCTGTCATGGATGACAGCGAATCTGACAACAGTATTAACTCTCAAGCTCCCACACCAGACGCAATGTCTACATCTATTGTTGATGCTCTCACCAAGCGCATGAACCTTTGTCATATCACAGTAATTCTCAATCTCTATACTTCATGTTTTCCACGTTTCACTGTCCCTTTAAACATAATATCACATGACCGTTATGCCTTTATAAGCCCTCCTCTCTAATTCAACGATGCTTGGTAATTTGATTCGCATGAGGAGTGATCACAACTTTCAAGAAGCTCTCTCTATTTTCGTCAAGTTGTTTACTAACTTTATATCTGCAAAGTTCTTTTCAATCACAGGACAGCATACTTCATTCTGAAACGCTAACTGACATACAGCGTGTCTGCAGTAGTTCGGCGTCTGACGTCATCAGCACTCCGGGAGTCAGTGTCGCAGCTCCTCTCTGTTGCCGGATTCTACACTGCTTCTCAGGACAACTTATTGCTAGCTAGCAAAGTCTTCACAAGTACACGCTGGTCATGAAGTGTTGGGTATCGTACTAAACATAAACTTATTGCTGAAGTTACGCTAATTTCATATGTTCCAAAGACTGTATATACTAACAATTCAAGCTGATACATATACGTTACTAATGGAAAGTTTGCATGTTTAACATCTTCTGCATATATCCTGGTTATTTCTGCATACAGTACATTGCCATAACAATCCTGCTGCATTCATAAATAAGGTTGCATATGATCTTTACTAACCTGAACATTCAAGCATTGTACCTGAGTGATAAGCTACATTCTATTTAAAGAGATACTAACAGAGCTTCAATTACGTAAAGTTATAATTCTATATCCAAAGAGATTATTTATTGTTTAGCAAATGCTATTATATTATTTAGGAGAGTATTAGCACATTCACATTGTTGTGCATATCTCCAGCAACTAAAGTTAGTTGTAATTTACTTTTGACCTAAACAGGTCACCCTCAGTCAATGAGCAGAATAAGGTTCCTAGTTTATCAAGGTACCTAGGTTTGGTGTGAGACTGAGTGGAGTAGATACAACTGGGTTCACATTAATCATATAATAAATCCTCACATATTACCAAGCCTCCCTTAACCCACTTGTATCTATAATGGATGTTACTGAATTATCCAACCGTGTTGGAACCCTTTCTCAAAATATGGATATAATGATCCAGGGTCTTAGGGACCTCCAAGTTGAAAATCAGGAATTACGAAAATATATTAGGGATCATGTACCTGCTCAAACTTTACCATCACCTCTTGTTTCCCCTGAGCCACAAATATGTCCACCTGAGAGATTTTCTGGAGACAGAACTCAATTTAGAGACTTCAAAAATTCATGTACTTTATTATTTTCATTGAAACCAAGAACCTATCCTACCGAAAGGGTTAAAGTTCTAACAGTAATTTCTTATCTCACTGGTTGTAAGAATCAAGCCTGCTTAGTATGGATGAATGTGTTATAAGTTTGTAGCACAGTATCAAATGAGAATACTATTACTAGGTAAACCCATATAGATATATGTGCAGTTAATCTAAGATTAATTATTCCCTGCATAAAATACGCTCTATAGTATAATCTGCAATATTAGGAACAATATCAAAATAAATCTTGAAATAAACAGGCTTGTAAAATATAAGAGGTAAAAGGAATAGGTGAAACTTTCCAAATGAATAAGTAAGGAGTAAATAATAATTGAATGCGTAATATGAAGAAGTTGAATACACAGCAAGTAAGTCTATCCAGGGTAATTAGATAGAATCACATAATGGAGAAATTCAGCAAAAAGTTATAATGCAAACGAGGTATTGTACCTTGCAAACTGTGAGTGCGGTAGGTAGTGACAATCACATCCGGGTTCTGTACGCTGCGAGTGCAGCAGGAGTTGAGACACGCTGAAGCCGGCTGACTGACAGCGTGTGACGTCACGATTCTCCGGTGCAGCCGAAAACAAGATAATGTTAAGGTAACGGAACAGATAAGTTATAACTGTTTGGAACTTCAATAACCGGTTATTCTTAATGGGAGCCACAAGGTTGTTTAAATAACATATGAGCACATAAGATGGTACAGGTAGCGTAAGTCCACAAATAACAGACAGCTTGAATAGATGAAAATACTTGCCCAAACTCTAGATTATCAATATTGAGGAAGTTGTATCAGGCTGGAATACTCTGGGAGATTCCTAGTAAAATGTTCTTGGAAGAAGTAACTCCAGTTGTAGAAGAGATAAGATTCAATTTAGAAACTTACAGAGAACTGAGAGGCTCAGTGTTACTCTGAGGAGAATAACAAAATACTAAGCAAGGTGTGCTTAGTGATCAGGTGTTTTATGGAAGTGAGAAGGTTGTGATTGGCTGATCTCTAATTAAGGAAACAGTACACCCTAAACCCTGACATGACTCCCCCCTCAAACAAGCTGATCCTCAGCTTGAAGTCTGGGGCGATCTGGATATCTCCTGTGAAACTGGGTAACAAGTCGAGGTGCATTAAGATTAGATGCGGGTTCCCAGGTATCATCATCCTCTGAATATCCCTTCCACCTAATTAAATATTCCAGAATTCCCTTGGAAAACCTTGAATCGAGTACTTCTTTCACCTCGTAGACATCTGAGTCTTGGATGGAACTGGTCGGCAGTAATTGGGGTGTATTGTTTCTGGTAGGAACGTATGGTTTGAGGAGGGAAACATGGAAAGTTGGATGTATTCTCATAGATGATGGTAAATCTAAGGTAACTGCGTTCTGATTTATTACCCTAGTAATGGGGAAAGGTCCGCAGAATTTTTGCGTCATTTTCCTACTCGGGAGATGTAGCTTTAGGTTTTTCGTTGACAACCATACCTGGTCTCCAATTTGGTATGAAGGTGGTTGTCTGTGCCGCAAATCATAATAGTGCTTTTGGGAGTTCTGAGCTTTAGAAATGTTCTCTTTGATAACCCGAAAATTGTCTAGGAGTGCATTATTCCATTCATCAACCAGAGGAGAATTGGAAGGAGTAGTACTAACTGAAGTGATGGTTGGATGGTACCCATAATTTGCAAAGAACGGAGATAATTTTGTGGATGAGTTGGTTAGGTTATTGTAGGAGAATTCAGCGAAGGGTAGGTATGTTATCCAGTTGTCTTGCTGATAAGAACAGAAACAACGTAAGTACTCATCTAACCATTGGTTGATTCTTTCAACCTGTCCGTTTGCTTGTGGATGGAATGCTGTTGTGTATTGATGAGTTATGTTAAGAGATTGACAGAGACTTTTCCAAAATTTAGATGTGAACTGGGATCCCCTGTCAGATATCAGAACTGTAGGTACTCCATGAAGCCGAATCACATGTTGTATGAATAGTTTAGCTGTTTCTGCTGAAGTGGGAAGTTTATGATATGGGATAAAATGCGACATTTTTATGTAAGAATCAAGCCTGCTTAGTATGGATGAATGTGTTATAAGTTTGTAGCACAGTATCAAATGAGAATACTATTACTAGGTAAACCCATATAGATATATGTGCAGTTAATCTAAGATTAATTATTCCCTGCATAAAATACGCTCTATAGTATAATCTGCAATATTAGGAACAATATCAAAATAAATCTTGAAATAAACAGGCTTGTAAAATATAAGAGGTAAAAGGAATAGGTGAAACTTTCCAAATGAATAAGTAAGGAGTAAATAATAATTGAATGCGTAATATGAAGAAGTTGAATACACAGCAAGTAAGTCTATCCAGGGTAATTAGATAGAATCACATAATGGAGAAATTCAGCAAAAAGTTATAATGCAAACGAGGTATTGTACCTTGCAAACTGTGAGTGCGGTAGGTAGTGACAATCACATCCGGGTTCTGTACGCTGCGAGTGCAGCAGGAGTTGAGACACGCTGAAGCCGGCTGACTGACAGCGTGTGACGTCACGATTCTCCGGTGCAGCCGAAAACAAGATAATGTTAAGGTAACGGAACAGATAAGTTATAACTGTTTGGAACTTCAATAACCGGTTATTCTTAATGGGAGCCACAAGGTTGTTTAAATAACATATGAGCACATAAGATGGTACAGGTAGCGTAAGTCCACAAATAACAGACAGCTTGAATAGATGAAAATACTTGCCCAAACTCTAGATTATCAATATTGAGGAAGTTGTATCAGGCTGGAATACTCTGGGAGATTCCTAGTAAAATGTTCTTGGAAGAAGTAACTCCAGTTGTAGAAGAGATAAGATTCAATTTAGAAACTTACAGAGAACTGAGAGGCTCAGTGTTACTCTGAGGAGAATAACAAAATACTAAGCAAGGTGTGCTTAGTGATCAGGTGTTTTATGGAAGTGAGAAGGTTGTGATTGGCTGATCTCTAATTAAGGAAACAGTACACCCTAAACCCTGACACTGGTGAAGCCAAGGCATGGGCTAATGCATACTATGAAAAAGAAGATCCAATCCTACAATTCCCAGATCCATCGAAACAATATACATTAGAAGTAGATGCATCCGAATTTGCAATAGGAGCCATTCTGTCTCAAAGAGATTCTTCTACCAACATGCTTCATCCTGTCGCATATTATTCTCGGGTTATGAATTCGGCCGAAATTAATTACCCAATTGGGGAAAAAGAACTTCTAGCCATCAAGGCTGCATTCGAATTTTGGAGACATCTATTAGAAGGGGCAAGATTTCCAATCATCATATTTACAGATCATCGTAATCTACAATATCTAAAAACTAACAAAAGTCTTTCTTCCAGACAAGTCAGATGGAGTTTATTCTTTACTAGATTTGATTTTATAATCACTTATCGTCCAGGAGTAAGAAATACAAAGGCAGATGCTCTATCTAGATATTCAACTCCATTAACTGAGAGTTCTGAACTAAACTCAATAATACCACCAGAAAAATTCATTGGCCTTTTAGTGGGGAAAACATCTATTCTCAAAGAACAACAACAGAATGATCCATTGATTAATGATTCTAGGATTCATAAAGGTAATGATGGATTTTTCTACCATGGTCATGCACTGTATGTTCCAGAATCTCTTAGGAATGACATTTTAGCTATGGCACATGATATTCCACTTTCAGGACATCCTGGTTTCAAGAAAACTCTTCATTTAATTCAAAGGGATTTCTGGTGGCCACATATGATTCAGTCTGTAAAACAGTACATACAAGGGTGTGCTGTATGTACCAAATGTAAATCTCAAAGAATTCACCCTTATGGTTTACTTTTATCTCTTCCAATCGCTGACAGACCTTGGCAAGATATTGCCCTAGACTTCATTGTCGATCTACCTCCCTCTTCTAACAACACAGTCATCCTGGTTGTTGTGGATCTCTTTTCAAAAATGGCACATTTTATACCTATTCACACTTTGCCAACAGCTTCAGAAACAGCAGATTTGTTCATCAAACATATTGTCAGATTGCATGGGTTACCTAAGTCTATTACGACTGACAGGGGTACACAATTTACCTCTCGATTTTGGACACAACTCTGTTCTAGTTTGCATATTGATCGCCGTTTGAGTTCAGCTTACCATCCTCAAACAAACGGTCAGACCGAAAGGACTAATCAGAGTTTAGAGCAATATCTAAGATGCTACTGTACATTTCAGCAAGACAACTGGTCTTCTCTTCTACCTACTGCTGAATTCTCCTATAATAACACCATTAATTCATCTACCAATACAACTCCATTTTTCATTAACTATGGGTTTCATCCCTCTTATCATCTTCTTCAAAGATCAGAAAGTTCTTGTCCCTTGGTAAATGACACTGTGAATACAATTGCTGAAGGATTCATTCAACTAAAACAGATTTTACTACAATCTCAAGAAAGGCAAAAACGTTATTATGACTTAAGGAGAACAAAACCTCCTGATTATAAGGTGGGAGATCTAGTTTGGTTGTCTTCTAAACACTTGAAGCTTCACATTCCCAGTAAAAAGCTTGGTTCTCTGTTTATTGGTCCTTACAAAATTATTAGGATTGTTAATGCTAATGCTGTCACTTTACAACTACCAAATTCTTTTAAGATACATCCAACATTTCATGCATCCCTTTTGAAACCTTATGTTCCAGTCAGAGATCAAGTCTTGACAACTCAAGTTCCGACACTCATTGAGGATGAAGTATCATATGAAGTTGATTCCATTTTGGATTCTAGATTCTATAAGAATTCTCTACAGTATTTAGTTTGGTGGAAAAATTATTCGTCAGAAGAGGATTCTTGGGAACCATCCACTAACTTATCAGCCCCTAGATTGGTATCTCTGTTTCATCGCAGACATCCAGACCGTCCCAAACCCTGATCTGCGGAGCAGATCGTTAAGGGGGGTGTCCTGTCATATCACAGTAATTCTCAATCTCTATACTTCATGTTTTCCACGTTTCACTGTCCCTTTAAACATAATATCACATGACCGTTATGCCTTTATAAGCCCTCCTCTCTAATTCAACGATGCTTGGTAATTTGATTAGCATGAGGAGTGATCACAACTTTCAAGAAGCTCTCTCTATTTTCGTCAAGTTGTTTACTAACTTTATATCTGCAAAGTTCTTTTCAATCACAGGACAGCATACTTCATTCTGAAACGCTAACTGACATACAGCGTGTCTGCAGTAGTTCGGCGTCTGACGTCATCAGCACTCCGGGAGTCAGTGTCGCAGCTCCTCTCTGTTGCCGGATTCTACACTGCTTCTCAGGACAACTTATTGCTAGCTAGCAAAGTCTTCACAAGTACACACTGGTCATGAAGTGTTGGGTATCGTACTAAACATAAACTTATTGCTGAAGTTACGCTAATTTCATATGTTCCAAAGACTGTATATACTAACAATTCAAGCTGATACATATACGTTACTAATGGAAAGTTTGCATGTTTAACATCTTCTGCATATATCCTGGTTATTTCTGCATACAGTACATTGCCATAACAATCCTGCTGCATTCATAAATAAGGTTGCATATGATCTTTACTAACCTGAACATTCAAGCATTGTACCTGAGTGATAAGCTACATTCTATTTAAAGAGATACTAACAGAGCTTCAATTACGTAAAGTTATAATTTATTCTATATCCAAAGAGATATGTGAGGATTTATTATATGATTAATGTGAACCCAGTTGTATCTACTCCACTCAGTCTCACACCAAACCTAGGTACCTTGATAAACTAGGAACCTTATTCTGCTCATTGACTGAGGGTGACCTGTTTAGGTCAAAAGTAAATTACAACTAACTTTAGTTGCTGGAGATATGCACAACAATGTGAATGTGCTAATACTCTCCTAAATAATATAATAGCATTTGCTAAACAATAAATAATCTCTTTGGATATAGAATAAATTATAACTTTACGTAATTGAAGCTCTGTTAGTATCTCTTTAAATAGAATGTAGCTTATCACTCAGGTACAATGCTTGAATGTTCAGGTTAGTAAAGATCATATGCAACCTTATTTATGAATGCAGCAGGATTGTTATGGCAATGTACTGTATGCAGAAATAACCAGGATATATGCAGAAGATGTTAAACATGCAAACTTTCCATTAGTAACGTATATGTATCAGCTTGAATTGTTAGTATATACAGTCTTTGGAACATATGAAATTAGCGTAACTTCAGCAATAAGTTTATGTTTAGTACGATACCCAACACTTCATGACCAGCGTGTACTTGTGAAGACTTTGCTAGCTAGCAATAAGTTGTCCTGAGAAGCAGTGTAGAATCCGGCAACAGAGAGGAGCTGCGACACTGACTCCCGGAGTGCTGATGACGTCAGACGCCGAACTACTGCAGACACGCTGTATGTCAGTTAGCGTTTCAGAATGAAGTATGCTGTCCTGTGATTGAAAAGAACTTTGCAGATATAAAGTTAGTAAACAACTTGACGAAAATAGAGAGAGCTTCTTGAAAGTTGTGATCACTCCTCATGCGAATCAAATTACCAAGCATCGTTGAATTAGAGAGGAGGGCTTATAAAGGCATAACGGTCATGTGATATTATGTTTAAAGGGACAGTGAAACGTGGAAAACATGAAGTATAGAGATTGAGAATTACTGTGATATGACAACCTTCTTCAAGACACCTTAACTAAAGAAATAAAGGGTTCTACAGCTGAGCTGCGCAGAGAAATTGCGTCATTAGGAGAAAGGACGGACACCCTAGAACGCAAGCAAGAAGATCTTACGGTGGATCAGGCCCATCTCCTGGCATATTCCCAGAGCTTGGCAACCCAGTTATCAGACTTGGAGATAAAATTGGCTGATATGGAAGACAGGTCCAGACGGAATAATTTGAGGTTCCGAGGAATATCTGAAGATGTTGGCTCACAAGATCTGGAACCCTATGTTTTAGAGTTTTGCAAGGCTATACTGCCTGATACTGACCCAACAAGTTTCCTACTAGATAGGGTCCACAGGGTGGCGAGACCACGGTCGGTTTCTCAAGATAAGCCGAGAGATGTCCTCGCTAGGATACATTTTTTCACTCATAAGGAGAAGATTCTAAAAGAATTGGCCAATAAACCACAACTACCAACTAAATTTCAGCAGCTCTCTGTATTTCCAGACATCTCAAGCTTCACTCTACAAAGAAGAAGGACTTTTAGAAATATTACCCAAATCCTAAGAGCAGAAAATATTAGGTATAGATGGGGTTACCCGACGAAACTGGTAGTTTCAAATAAGGGCGAAACCCATACTATCCTTACCATCCAGGAGGGATTTGACTTGTTAAAAGAGTGGGGACTGATAGCATCTGAACCCAGAATAAGAAGGAACTCAATGCCTAATACTTCTGGCCTGGATACATCCTCTCAGGCCTCTCAACCTAAATTACGGGCTGGAGCCCTAGATTTCACACCTGGGCCACAAAAACCATCAATAGGAGGACAAATTTCCTCTGCTGCTGCTCTCCTGAGAGATAAAAAATGATATGATAGCACTTTTTTTCAAATGATTTATATGTCACTATAAGCCCTGTTGTATGTACTTATGTTTCTGTTTAGATATCTGTTTCAGGTTGTAGGGGAGGAGATTCGGAATTTCCTGCTGGAAACGGAAAATCTGCCCTGAGGCGTATTGCCTTTGTCCACTAAACATCTCTTTTTCAGATGATGAGGGTTGCGAATATCTCCCCTTCTCCAATCTGTTTATGCTGCAAGCGGTTTGATAGACATATCATAAGAGCTGATTAAAGCCAAATCTAGATTCGGCCGAAGCATATTTGCTGTTCCTCTGAGGGGTGGAAAATGACCTGTTGCATACCCTTAAATGATACATATGTTATTGCTAAATTTGTTTGATGCATTTTTATCTCTGTTTAGGTACTTACCTCATGTTGAAGAGGAGGAGACTCGGGATTCCCTGTAGATAACAGAAAATACGTCCTGAGGCGTTTTGCCTCTATATATTAAACATCTCTTTTTTAGAGGATCAGGATCGTGACTATCTCCCCTTCTTCAAATAGGTTATGCTGTAAACTGTTTCATAGATATAAAGGAAGTATCATTTAAACCTACATCTAGATCCACCCAGAATTCTAAGCAGCAAACTGTTTGCCAGACATATAGTAGAAATTGTTTTCACGTTGTAGAGGAGGAGATTCGGGATTTCCAGTTGGAAACAGCACTTCAGCCCTGTGGCGGCTTACCACTGCCCATTAAACATCTCTTTTTCAGATGCTAAGGGTCGCAGGTATCTCCCCTTCTCCAATGTGTTTATGCCGAAAGTGGTTTAATAGACGTATCATTAGAGTTGATTAAAGCCAAATCTGTATCCAACCAAAACCTGATTGCTATTCCTTTGAGGGACGGAGGGTGCTCTGTTTTCACTCCCTCAAATGATACATATGTTATTGCAAATCTTGTTGGATATAGATGTGCTTCTGTAGAATCACTTAAAACTACATATAGATTCGCCTAGAATTCTATGCTGCACATTCTTTATCAGGCATATAGTAAGAATTGTTTTAAACTAGAACTAGATCTAACTGAAATTGCATATATGGAAATGACGTACAACAGACTAATTGCACTAAATGTAGACCCCTGTTATTATGTTAGTTTATTTAAGATATGATTGTTATCCTATAGTTCACACTCCCCCATGTTTAGTCAATCTATTTTATCAGGTTGATATACTTGTACCGCCCCCCCCCCCTCATATACGCAAATTATATTTGTGATATCCCCTCCTAAGGGGACAGGAGAAGTTGGTCTAATCTTTAGACAAGCTTCTCCATTTGATGATCCGGCGGGTCATCATACTTGTGAATACACTTATACCCCGAACAAATAAACCTGAGTAGACTTGGTCTGATGTTGACGATATAGATTGTACTTTCTATATTTTATAAAGAATCCCTGACTAACTGTACTTCCTATTTCAGGTAACAATTACATTTTCTCTTGAACTTGATCTCTTGAGACCTTTCTGAACAGAGATCAGAACTTCTCAATTTAAGATTATTGGGAGTCGTCTCTAGGTGTGCACCTTCGGGCGGGGTAAGTTTTTGTGCCTTAACTCTGTCTCTCTCTCCGCTATCTTTTTCCCTCTCTCCTTCCCAGCTTCCTAAGCCTGCAAAAATGTCAATCCCCAACAATATCTCTTTTGCAACACTAAATGCCAAGGGTCTCAATTCACAAGACAAACGAAGTATGCTTACAAACACTATGAAGGCTCTCAAAATACATATTATCTTCCTACAAGAGACACACTGGCTGGCATCCTCCCAGGCCCCGTACAGAACCCCAGACTATCCCACTGTGATTCTAGCCTCCCACTCTGAAAAATCTAGAGGGGTAGCCATTGCCATACATAAAACCATGCAATATGAACATATCTATGAGGAGAAAGACTCTGAGGGTAGATATCTCTTGCTCACCTGTAAGCTTAACGGTATTCTATTCACATTGGTAAATATTTATGCCCCTAACCAATCACAACCCAAATTCTTGAAAAAGGTACTGTCTAAAATAGAAAAATACAAGGCTGGAACTTTGATTCTAGGGGGTGATTTCAATATGGTGTGGGACCCCCTAGTTGACAAGAAAGTTCAGAGGGGGAAAGAAATTGACACGTATACTATAACTACTGCCAACAGATTCCGTCAGTACATAATCCAGCACAACCTATATGACATTTGGAGGGCATATCACCACAGTGACAGAGATTACACATACTTCTCTAGACCCCATCACTCTTACTCGAGACTAGACCACTTTTTCACGGATTCATGGACACTTGACAGAGTTTTAATATCACATATAAAGGTTTGTGCTTGGTCGGATCATGATGTTCTCATGTTTACCCTCTCCACTGACCAAACAACAATGTCTAGGCCTGGTTGGAAACTTCCTAAGCAGGCCCTACAGGACAAGCCTTTTAGGACTTCTCTCCAAAATTCTATTAGAGAATTCTTACAGCTAAACGAAACTCCGGGTATGCCATCTCAAACAGTTTGGGCCGCCCTGAAGGCATATGTGAGAGGGATCTGCATTCGGAGACAGGCAAAACTTAGGCATCAGATGAAAGCCCCTTTGGGCCTTCTTATGACAGAGCTACGACGGACTGAACAAGAAAATAAGACCTCCCCGTTGAGCCCTCTAGCTGATAAAATCAAAACTCTTAGAGCGCAAATAGCGGATAGGGAGCTGGAGAGGGTAAGGGAAGCCCATACTCGATTCAAAAAGTTGCTATATTGTCAGGGTAATAAAGCCTCAACGCTCTTAGCACACAAACTGAGAGGTAGAACCGCGGCAGCTAGAATACTATCACTCAAACAGGGAACCAAATCGGTCTCCTCGCCTAAAGAAATTGGACAAACCTTTGCGGCCTATTATTCTGATTTGTATCATCTCCACCCTTCAATGGCTGGTGAAGAATCACCTATTCCAGAAGTGAAAGATTTCCTACAAGGTCTTAATCTACCCGCACTATCAGAGGTAGATAAAGAAACACTTAAGGCCCCATTCTCTCTAACTGAAATTAACTTAGCTATCAAGCATACCCAAAATAATAAAGCCCCGGGCCCTGATGGGTACCCGGCATCCTTCTATAAGCTCTTTAAATCTGATCTGAATAAGATACTCCTCAAGGTTTTTTTGGAGGCTCGAGAGTCAGGTCTGTTTGCTAATGAATACCTGCAGGCAATAATTCTACCTATCCCCAAGCCGAATAAAGACCCAACACAATGTACTAGTTACAGACCAATCTCATTGATTAATGGTGATGTGAAACTTTATGCCAAACTTTGGGCCAACCGCCTTAACACCTTACTCCCGAAGGTAGTACACTCAGATCAAGTTGGATTCACCTTTGGTAGAGAAGGACCGGATAATTCTCGGAAAATGCTTAATATCCTCACAGAAGCGTCTCGTCTAAAAATTCCCATGCTGGCCCTGTCTTTAGACGCAGAAAAAGCGTTTGACAGGGTCAGATGGGATTACCTATGGTGCACATTAGCCCAATTTGGCATACCAGACGAAGTAGTAACAGCTATCCGCGCCTTATACTCCTGTCCATCGGCGGTTGTTAAGGGCTTGGGTTTTGCCTCTCCGGAAATTCATATCACTAACGGTACTAGGCAGGGGTGCCCCCTATCGCCCTTAATCTTCACATTAGCCATTGAACCTTTGGCCCAGGCCATTAGAAACTCACGTACGATACGGGGAGTACAGTTTTCTGGTCAAACAGAAAAAATAGCATTGTTCGCGGATGACGTGACATTATTCCTCACAAACCCATTAGGCTCCCTACCTGCCCTTCTTGACCTTGTTTCCAAATTTGGTGCCCATAGTTATTATAAGGTGAACGTTTCAAAGACCGAGGCTTTGCCGGTTGGTCTTCCTGCCTTTGAACTAGATGTTCTGCGAACCTCATACTCCTTTCAATGGTCACATTCCACCATCAGACACTTGGGGATTCAACTTGGTGCAGATCGGAGAGCAGTACTTTCTATAAACTACTCAGACATTATTAAAGAAGTTACCGAGCTCACCACCTCATGGAACTTTAAAGAGATCTCTTGGCTAGGCCGCATAGCATCTTTTAAGATGACGATCCTACCTAAAATTCTCTATTACTTTCGCTGCTTACCTCTTAATGTTCCTAGTGCCCTTATAGATAAGCTCCAATCTCTTGGTCAAAAATATATCTGGGACAAATCTAAGCCTCGTATAGCAGCAAAGATCCTTCAGAAAAAGTATGAGCAGGGAGGTGTAGCTATGCCTAGTATTCGTGGATACTATGAAGCCGCTAGGCTCTCTCACATCTTAGCCTGGGCAGATAAGGGTGAACCGCAAGGTTGGAAGACCATAGAGGCCTCTGATCTCCCTACAGGTCTGAGTTTGGCTGATTTACCATGGATTCCTACCTACCGACTGGATACGTTGGGGATAAAGAATGTCATTATCAGAGACAACTTGAAAATTTGGCACAACCTCAGGAACCTACCAGAGGTTGCCCCACATCCATCTCCTATCCAGTCTTTGCCCGCCTTGCTTGCAGCCCTACCGGACACACACGTACAGCACTGGGGTGTTTGGGATCTGAAAATGATCTCCCAGCTATATTCCTCAGACACTCTGGTAGGCCCGAACAATATAGAATCTGTCATTCCAAACCCCCCTATATGGCTTAAATTTGAGTACTCTAGACTATACGCCTTCCTGGTCTCTTGGGGATTCCCTAAAGGCCCTAATAGACCTCTGACCGCTTGGGAAAAATTGTGGCAACTCACTGTTAGGACCCCTAAACTTATCTCATTCCACTATAGCTTACTACTCTCGTCCACAAACAAAGACAGACCTTGGCAACTTAGAGCATGGGAGGGAGACTTGTCCAGACCAATCACTGACAAAGATCTGCACATGGCTATGACTCTAACCAAGAAGACAGTACACTGTGCGAACACTCTAGAATCATATATGAAACTGTTTCTAAAATGGTATTATACCCCCTCTAGACTCTCACAGATGTTTCCTACAACCTCCCCTCTCTGCTGGAGAGACTGCGAATCAAGAGGGTCCGATATTCACATATGGTGGGAATGTCCTAAATTAAAACATTTGTGGACGCAGGTGTCCTCCCTCTGCTCTGCCCTTGGACTGAATTGATCACTCACCCCTGATATGGCTTTACTACATGTATTCCCGAGACACATTCAGGCTCCCCTGTCTAAATTGTTAATTTTTGTTCTTGCTGCCACTAAGTTGGCGATAGCGAGAGCTTGGAAACAGACTCAACCCCCTGACATAACAGTAATTATCCCCATAATACAGACATATGCCAAGATGGAACAGAGTTTTTACTTCAATATAGATAAAGAAGATCTCTACTGGCAGATCTGGGAACCTTGGTTCTATTACCAAGAAAACAATAGATAGGCGGATAGATCTTGACTCTTGTAACAAACTCCCCCGCCTATTCTCTTTCATCTGCAATCACTGACCTATGCTTTCACTCCTTCTTCTTCCATTCCCCTAACCCCCCCCCCCCTCTCCTCCTACACTGTGTAACCTATTTCCCCTACCCCGGCCCCTATTTTCTGCTGTCCCTACTTCTTGTGGGGCGATTTGCCCCGCCTGGAGGTGCACGCTGAGATTGATCTGTCGGATCACTGAGAGAAGCAAGATAATGATTTTCATTAGACTGACTTGCTGTAATTATCATAATGCTGAGTTAATGCCTATGATTATTATGCCCTGCTAATCATCATAATTAAGATTGGTTAAACTGTAATGTCCTTTCTTCTATGATTATGTAACCTGTAAGACCCTTGTGGGTATATGATATGACCTGTATTTACCTATGATGACACTCTCACTGTGATTTCAGAAAAACCTATGTATATGCAAAAAAACTGTATAACATATTGTTGTTATTCACAAGTTTATCTTAAAATAAAAAGTGTTTTTGAAAAAAAAAAAAAAGAATGCTGTGTTGAACATTATGTGAAATATTGGGTTATTCTGGATGTGATTCCTAATAACATTTACAAATCAAATGTATTTTGAAAGTGCAGTTAAACATTGACATAAAGCGGACATTTATAATTGCACTGTAGCTACAAAAAGGGATCCTAGCAAATGACTGAACTAATTTCAATTTATTTTTAAAGTACAAAGTTACACAGTGACATAAATCCATGAAATTTATAAAGGCATTTTATCTCCAAAAAGGGATACTAGCAACTGACTTCAAAACATTATCAAACATTATCCTAATGATTTACCTTAGCCTCAACGATGCTGCCATCCAAACCAAATCAGAATTCATATAATGCCGATGTAAATTTGCATGTGTTTTGGATAATTGATTGATAGTCTAATTTGTATTGTGTGTAATTAAATAATAGCCTCTTTTGTATTGTGTATAATTAATTGATAGCATTATTGATGTGCATTGTTTCGAATATTTTGCTATCCTTTGTGTTCATGTGTTTTTCATTTTCAAAATTATAACATTTGCTGTGCATTGTTTTCATTCTTTTCCTATCCTTTGTGTGCATGTGTTTTTCTTTTAAAAATTATAACAATTGCTGTGCATTGTTTTCATTCTTTTCCTATCCTTTGTGTGCATGTGTTTTTCATTTTCAAAATTATAACATTTGCTGTGCATTGTTTTCATTCTTTTCCTATCCTTTGTGTGCATGTGTTTTTCTTTTAAAAATTATAACAATTGCTGTGCATTGTTTTCATTCTTTTCCTATCCTTTGTGTGCATGTGTTTTTCATTTTCAAAATTATAACATTTGCTGTGCATTGTTTTCATTCTTTTCCTATCCTTTGTGTGCATGTGTTTTTCTTTTAAAAATTATAACAATTGCTGTGCATTGTTTTCATTCTTTTCCTATCCTTTGTGTGCATGTGTTTTTCATTTTCAAAATGGAACAATTGCTGTGCATTGTTTTCATTCTTTTCCTATCCTTTGTGTGCATGTGTTTTTATTTTAAAAAATTATAACAATTGCTGTGCATTGTTTTCATTCTTTTCCTATCCTTTGTGTGCATGTGTTTTTCATTTTCAAAATGGAACAATTGCTGTGCATTGTTTTCATTCTTTTCCTATCCTTTGTGTGCATGTGTTTTTATTTTCAAAATTATAACAACATTTGCTGTGCATTGTTTTCATTCTTTTCCTATCCTTTGTGTGCATGTGTTTTTCTTTTAAAAATTATAACAATTGCTGTGCATTGTTTTCATTCTTTTCCTATCCTTTGTGTGCATGTGTTTTTCATTTTCAAAATGGAACAATTGCTGTGCATTGTTTTCATTCTTTTCCTATCCTTTGTGTGCATGTGTTTTTATTTTAAAAAATTATAACAATTGCTGTGCATTGTTTTCATTCTTTTCCTATCCTTTGTGTGCATGTGTTTTTCATTTTCAAAATGGAACAATTGCTGTGCATTGTTTTCATTCTTTTCCTATCCTTTGTGTGCATGTGTTTTTATTTTAAAAAATTATAACAATTGCTGTGCATTGTTTTCATTCTTTTGTCATCCTTTGTGTGCATGTGTTTTTCAGTTCCATAAACTCTAACAAGTGGCCAAAAAAAAAATATATTTTCCATTGTTTTATTAGGTGACATGATCAACTCGAGCCCATTGACTACTATAGGATCCGCGACCTCTGAGGCGGCGCATTGAAAATGAGGTACGCTGCGTCGGATACGACGCGAGCGTAAGTGGTAATTTTTTGATAACTATCAGAAAACTTCTAATTGTGTTGAATAGCAGGGCGAAAGCATTGGAATCCGCAAGTTTTCCAGAGGTTTTCTATTCGAATCGATCTGTGTCGAATTGAGAGCGCCAAATCGTATGTTACGTCACCAAAAATCAACTTCGGCCGATTTAGACACTTTGATAACTGAGGCGAAGCCAGTTCGCGACGTGTACGACGCGGATTTTCGGCCGATTTCAAGTAGACCTTTTGATAACTACCCCCCACTGTCTGTACAATTATAACATTATTATTGTGTTTTGGCCTGGAATATGCATGTGACATAATGATGGCATGAATTATACATTTTTTTAAAATAAAAAAATTTCATGCTGCCTGATATAGAAAGGGGGCAGTAGTGTATTTGAACAGACAAATAATATTCCTTTTTAAAGTGCAAAAGCTGTAGACTTTGAATGTCTTCAATGAAATGATTTAAAATAAAGCAACATGTTGGAAACATGATAGATATATTTCACATACCATTAGACTCCAAGGCAGCCTCTTCCTCCTCCGTCACATATGTTAAATCAATCTCTGTAAAACATAACATGTTGTGTACACGTTAAGAACAGATATTATAACATATGTTACTGTTGTTCAAAGACACACATCAATGTTGCATTAAAGATATACACACCCAAAGTTATGATTTACATCATTTTGATGGAGCATACAAATTACATTAGATTTGTTATACTCAATGATTCATATTTTCGATGTATTGTTTGTATTAATTTACAAATCATAAAAGCATAGTACATAGAACATTTAAGATTTCTCATGTGTGTATCACTTGATGACTGTTGGCAAAAAAGAACATGGAAACAAACATATGCTATACATCTTCTGAATAACAAATGTGTAGACTAATAAACTTTTAATTATTAATCTTTCAATATTAAAAGAAAATTAATATATAATCAGAAGAGAAAATTATGTTTGTTTCAAATGTTATGCTTCATCAGAATCATGCTCATAATATTGATTACCAATACACATTCAATGACATATAAATGAGTCAATGGACTTACCAGGAGACCGCAAAGGCGGCTCTATGTCACTGTTGGATTCCTGTGGGCTCACCACACCAACTCTCTCTATGAATGATATAGATATATATTAGGAAACACATTTGGGATATCACTAAATCACATCTGTATCGAATTTTAAGATTAATCAACTTGAAAATGTGAAGAATAGAGCAGTCATTAAACCAGAAAATGCTTGATTGAATCAAGGGGATTCTGTTAAAAATGATGTATTGAACATATGTTTAATTTCAGACTATATTAGACATCAAAATCATCTCATACGATGCTATTGCATATCTAAATATACCCATTGATCAATGTTCTTAAAAGAATACACACAAACCACATTTTGAAGAGCAGCTGTTGACAAATCTAAACAAACACATGTGGCACATCGAGCCATTTGTGCAATGTACAATAATCTTGTTTAGGACACAACACATATTTATCACAATACAAAACCAAATTGATTAGTACAAATATGTAATCATGGTGCTGTTAGAGTATGCTGATATCTATAAAGTAACTCCAACAGTGAATATGTGAATTATATATCAATATTGTTTAATCCAAAGAATGTAAAGATGAATTAATCTATTGTTTATTAAAGGGACACTGACATGATTAATTTAAATCATTGATTTCTCTGTTCAAACTGTTCAAAATGATTTAACATTGACTCCTATTATAATTTGAATGTTGCTACATTTTAATCTTAAAGGCAGATAAGCAATATTGTATTCAATAAATATTGTTTGTTGAAGGTATCCACCAATCATCAATAAAAACCCAGGTTGTTCAACCAAAATTGAGATGCAGATAAACGTACATTCTTGATTTTAAAATACATTTAGCAATAGAATATTTCACATATGATGATAGTATTATATTTAAATGTTTATTAATATTGCATACTCTATCTGAATGACAACATTAATAATAGTAGATCAGTATCCCTTTAATATAAAATTATATTGATTTGACAATGTTGGTGTTAATGAATTCTCTACTCCATATGTTGATGTAATGAATGGGATTGAGCATGCAATTCAAATCTAATATGTTATTTAAGGATATCCGAAGAATTATTTACATTTCATCTATTAAAGGGACATTACATATAAATATTGAACAATGTGGATTTAGTATGTAATGTTCTGTCCATGTTTCTAAGACAAATGTCAATTAAAATGAGACATACCATACTGTGACAAGCCCTGCCTTAAGGATCCAGCAGCAACATCCATATCTGTAATATATTAAATGAGGATTGCATATCATTAATACAAATCATGCCATGTTTAAAATCTTTACATTATTAGAAAATCAATTTTAAACTATTAATCCTTTGGTAGTCCCATGAGTTAATTGTTTCCTCAATTCAATTCATGATAAATATATCCTGTACTGTTATTTTCAATCAGTTGTGTTGTTTACTGTAGCTTTAATTATTTTTTGGTGTTATTTCATTCTCATCAATTGATGTGCATATGTTATAATTTATTTGGATTCTTCTTTTTTTATTATGTATAATATTGAAAATAAGAATACTGTATTCTTCACATATATAATAATTCACATTTCATTTTGACCAACATGTATAAAGCAATGCCACTTACAGCAAAGCCATGTTAACATTTATGCGCAATTCCATTTTCGCGATCATTGCGCAATTATTCCAAGCGGAATTACGCATCCGTCATTTGACCAACATGTATAAAGCAATGCCACTTACAGCAAAGCCATGTTAACGTGTATGCGCAATTCCATTTTCGCGATCATTGCGCAATGATTCCAAGCGGAATTACGCATCCGTCATTTGACCAACATGTATAAAGCAATGCCACTTACAGCAAAGCCATGTTAACGTGTATGCGCAATTCCATTTTCGCGATCATTGCGCAATGATTCAAATCGGAATTACGCATCCGTCATTTGACCAACATGTATAAAGCAATGCCACTTACAGCAAAGCCATGTTAACGTGTATGCGCAATTCCATTTTCGCGATCATTGCGCAATGATTCAAATCGGAATTACGCATCCGTCATTTGACCAACATGTATAAAACAATGCCACTTTCAGCAAAGACATGTTAACGTGTATGCGCAATTCCATTTTCGCTCTGTGACGCATATTCCTTAGAGCGCAAGACACATCATTCCTATTTCATGTGTCACTAATCTAAAATCAGATATCTAAACATCATATGTAGTGTATGTTGTGAGATCTGTATAGGTTTAGTATCTGACTATATACACATTTATTGCTTAAAAAAAAAATAATAAGATATTATATGAAGTTGGATAATTACCTGGTTCAGATTCTCCATCTCCTCCCAGGCCACCGGACGGAGAAGCAGCTGCCCTGGCCCCCGCGTCAGGACTTTCAGATCCCGCAGCTGGGAGGGAAGAAGAGGAGGCCGAGGATGGCGAGGATCTGAATCTTTTGGGGACCCGGAGATTGAGGAGCTCGCATAAAGTCACCTCATAAGGGAGTAGGTACAGTTTCCGCGGGGCCTCTCTTTTGCCACCTCTTTTACGGGCTTGTACCCAGTCCCTTATGAGGTTGACTTTTTTGGTTAACCGCAACCTCATATCTCCGAATCTCCTCATGATCTGATCCTGGGTCCTCTGGACGTCACACACCAATCTAACCGCATTGGTGATAGACTCCCAGAGGGCCTTCTTAACAGGCGCATCTGTCAACCTCCTCTTGTTCCCAAACAGCTGGGGATAAAAGTCCTTGACGGCGTGGACCAGTGCAGCGCTCTCCTCCTTGGTGAACCTGGGAGCTGACATGCCTGCTGGGTTGTCGATTTTTTGGTAAAACAAAAACAGATATACTGCCTGCAGGCATTAGAGAACTGACAAAGATGGCAACGTGTAATGGACTTTTATATGGTGAAGTAAACATGAGATGCACCATGGGACAAGTTATCTGTACATCTGATTGGATAAAAGTTTGAAATATTGTTAGAATGTCTGTGAGACCATCCTGACTCAAGTTGTGTTTGTGTGATGAACTCTGATTGGCCGTTCCTTAATGTTTCATATCTTAGTAACTTCCTTACACATACCTCATGGTGGTGCTGTAACTTCATTTTTCATGTAGACTTATTTGTAACTCATGGGCCTGTCATGCGGATATGTGTGACGCAGATTTAATATCCGTGATCCGTTAAATATTAATGATTAAATTTGATTTAACATCTAATACTGTCACATTATAAATGTTGTAGACATTTCTCGGTTTAATAACGGTCTGTTTCTTTAATACAAATACACATTTAATATTGTATGTCTTTATTGTTCATAAAATCCATTTATTGACTTATTGTGAAGTATTGATATTGCTCTATTAAATGTATTTCATAATGCACATTGATTGTGTGCTATTGCGTGACATTAGACTCTAATGTTTAAAGATGCTAATCTGGTGTTTCAAGATGCGTTTCACACGCAATATTTCTGAATGTTCAAATTCAGGTTATAAGGTCATTCACTTGGATAATCTGTTTATAAATGTTTAACTACAGGTTTGTTTGTTATTAGTAAATAAACCTCGAGCTTGTATTTGTCTGAAGTGCTCATATATGTTATTGTGCAATGGCGTCTTTATTTTTAAATAGACATTACAAACAAACAATTGTATCAAATGATCTGTAGAGATAGAAGATTGTTTAGACTTTAAAATGTAAATCAATGTATCTTAGTATTTAGATATCCTCAACAGAAGAAATTTAAATGCACATGGTTGAGACAATCACATAAGGCATCTCTGTGCATCCACCAATCTTCATCTACTGAGCCTATCTCGATATGCTTTTCAAGCAAAGTATGTCAAGATAGGAAGATAAGTAAATACACTCTTTAAATCTCTTAAAGGGACACTGTCCAAACAAATTTAGCGTTGGTGATTCAGATTGAGCATGAAATGTTAATCAACGTTATAATTTAATCAGATTCTCAAATGTTAACAATTATCTTGTTATCTTTATTTGCAAATCAATAATGATATTTGAGATTACGGACAATTTTTTCAAAAACCTGGGTTGTCCTTGATGATTGTTGGATAAATTAATCCACCACAAAAAACCAAGTTCAGTCCAGAGTACTGAAGCTAATAAATTATCTATTTAATGCCTTATTTTTAAATTAATGATAGCAACATCACAAGGAGCATTCATAATATGAGACAATTTTTAAATTTGCTTAAAATAGAATACTCATTCAGAATGTATAAATCATTAATTTTTTAACTGTCTCCCTTTAAGTATATTTTTAGTTCATGTCCCTTTAAATAAACATTTCACAATAATGCTTGAAATATCAGAAACCTAGGCACCTTCCTTTTGATAAATTAGTATAACATATGAGTCAATAAAATTTAGATTAACTTCTGGATTGTTTTACACACTGACTGAAATATATATTGTAAAGGAGGTATTTCGGAGTCTTTAGCTTAGAGGGACATTAAGCTATATGTTATGCATGCATTTTGGATAAGATTATAATATTTGAACAACTTAATATGTTTTGGTATTCAATCATTACATTGTAATTATATATTTTTTTTTATTAAATACATATCTACATAGGCTATTTTGATGCTGATTGTTGGTTGCACATAGATACCTTATGTAATTGACTAAGATCTGTGCATTGATTTTTTTTTTTTACAAAGTATATTTAAAGACTGGATGTAATTCTATAATACTTTCTAAATATGTTTAAATTATTTTATGAATAATTTAAAAATCAATACACAATATACTTTGTGAATGTCCCTTTAAGGACCAAAACATTTGTAATGTTGATTTAACATTGTCAAAATAAACTAAAGGGGAATGAAAATTATGTATAGATATGTGATGTCTAACCCAAGAGGTAAGATTTTAAAAACTACATAATATTATTAACTATAGTTAAATGACTCCACTAGAAAATCAAATCGATTAACCTGCCATCCAATAACTAGCTTGTGAAAAATATAAAGTTAAATGACCTACCATTTATAAATGTAAAATTTTAATAAATTTTGCAAATAATGTTTTGAGATACCTAAGGAAGATACAAGATCTTATAAAATTAATTTTACATTCAACAACACTGTCACTTTAATGTAATTGAACCACTTCCCCTTCTTAAAAGTGAAAAAAATAAATTTTTGTGAAATTGACTACATATACGAAATTATTTTAACATCTAATAATTTCAAAAGAAAAGCATCGATGGATCTCACTCCCCAATGAATGTTAAAAAAGATAGTTTAATGTAATATTCTCTGGATTTTCAACAATTAAAGCATTATTTGATCTTATGCATGTGCTTGTCAAATAGACAACTACCAGTCATGGGAGTCAAATTGATTTTTATTGACAGATTATATGGATATTTATTATAATCTGTTCCAAATAGTGTATTTAATACTAAACTTTATATTATTACCATTTTAAAATTTAATAGTTTCTGAACCAAAAATAAAAATATATTCCTGGAAGTCATCAGATGCCAATCTGAAATGTAAATTTTTTTTTGACAAAAGTTAATACACACGTAGTCAAAGAATCATAAAATACATTTACAATCATCTTGTGTCTATGCTCTAACTTTGTTCAACAAAAATATATATGATTTTCGAATTATACATAAAAATGCATATCAAATTTCTATAATATATATGTTGAACATAAATGTAATATTTCATGTCCATTCAAATACCTCTATATCAACTATAATATGTATTCCTTTTTATGATTGTGATCCTTAAATATCTAATGATGAAATATGTATGACTAATTTATGTAAGCTACCAATAATCAACATTCTTCCTGTGATTATTAACTAGCATGCATTGGTACACCAACCTGGATAATGCATGGTCTCTGAAAGTCAATTCAGGGCAAAACAGTTGATCTTCAATAGGTGTCTTATTCATCATTTCAAAAATAGAGGACTGAAATCCCATCTAAAAATTAGAAATTCATCTAAGTGTCTGATTGTGATCCCTAAATATCTAATTAAGAACTAAATATGACTAATGTATGTAAGCTACTAATATTCAACATTCTTCCTGTGATTCTTAACTAGCATGCATTGGTACACCAACCTGGATAATGCATGGTCTTTGAAAGTCAATTCAGGGCTAAACAGTTGATCTTCAATAGGTGTCTTATTCATCATTTCAAAAATAGAGGACTGTGAAATACCATCTAAAAATTAGAAAATCATCTAAGTGTCTCCAATAGGATGCCTCAACAGCCTTATTCTATTAAATAGTTGGCACTTACCATGTGAACATGTCTTTGTATGCTTTTCAAGGTCAGCAGATTTGAAAGATAATGCCAGACATGATCCCATTGGTATACTTCAATTTCAATCTTGGCTTTTTCCACTGTCAGTCTGGGCAATCTTCACTTCTAATTCTTCCCTTTCAGTCTTTAGATTAAGTCAGCTCCCTAATGGCATAAAAGGTTTATTCAAAATTACTACAAGTGTGTGAATCATTTCTGTAGCCCTCTCCCACCCCCCATTTCATAAGAAATTTCTGTCACTAGCTTACTGTGTAGCATCTTGTGTTATGTTCTATCAAGTGTGAAGATGAGTCATATTGAGCAGAACAAACCTCTAATGTGTGACATTGAACCATAGTCATGATAGAGGATAGTTATGCTAGAGGATCCCTTTCTGAGTATTTACATTTTAAGTAATGTGTAAACTAAATACTAGTTTATAAAATGTATGCCATATACAGAATCTTCCAAAATCATCCCGCTTACTTGGAGTTACTATCCTGTTGGCAGCGAAACTCAATATCGCTAGACAGTGGGCGAAACATACTCCTGTCCTGCTAAACCCAGTCCTGGAGTCTCTAGACTATTTTCAGAAAATGGAGGAGTCCGCGTTGAGGATCGAGGGTCGCTACGACCTTTATTGCTCAATTTGGCTCCCTTGGGAGGAATACAGGAGGAAAAAAGGCCCTAATGATTAGGCCACCCACCAGACTGTAAAACGGACTGTGGCGAAACTTAATGGGGTGATCTGGCTGCTCTCCCTCCTCCCCCCCTTTTTTTTTTTCTCTCTTTCTTCTCTCTCACCCTCTCTCCTACTTCTTACCCATCCCCATCTCTGCCATCAGTTCTTCGGATCCTCTAACTTCCCCCTACTCCCATACTGTGTTCATTGGGTGGTTTACACTCAGTAGTTCATAAACTCAATCCCAACATATCTTAGAGGGCTCCATTCGCATAACAACCATTTCTTATTCTATGTGATTCCCAATACGCACTTATGATTGTGAATGTCGAGTCTCCTGCAGGAACCAGACTACAGATCCCATGAGTGGATCTATTTGATACAGTTGACATATGTATGTTCGGTTTATTATTGTACTAAATGAGGCAGCATTAGGGTCCACTCCCCGGACTCACCGTTAGTCAGAGATTGTAAGTACTCTTGGGAAGTTACCGACTTGTATTACCCTATATGACACTGTTTTTATTGCAATGTTTGCTCTGTATGACAATGTTTTTTTATTGCAATGTTTGTATATTGGATTTTGTTATTGCCTCAAAAAAAATATATTGAAAAAAAAATAAAAAAATAAAAATGTATGCCATATGATGTATTTGTGTAAAATTCATGCCAGCAACAGTCCAGACATTTATACTTACCAGCTGATGTCCTCTTTAAAAACCAGGTGGCAAAGACTCGCTACAGGACCCAATGGCCAGAGCATCACCTATATTAATAAATGAAACACATTTTTAGCATTTGATGAACAATCCTAACATGTTTGCACAATTCTCTACTTGTCATTTCCCTACAGTTCACATCTATTGTTAATACTCCAGTCTAACTTCTATTCTTTACCGTCTAAAGTTGCGGTTGATGATGTCTGCTCTGACATTGAGGCCCTCGTCCCGGAATGGCCCCTCTAGAACAGGATCATCCTCCTCATCTTTGAGGAGGTTTCTGTCCGGCCGGACGGCCTGCAGCATCCCAGCCCGCTGTGTAATATTATGCAGGACGCTACAGGCTACAACGATCTTAGCCACCTTCTTTGGGTTGTACTGGAGGGCTCCTCCCGACCTGTCCAGGCACCTGAACCTCATCTTCAGGAGCCCGAACATCCGTTCAACCACCGCCCTGGTTGTCTTATGAGCCCTATTGTAGCGCTCCTCAGACAAATCAGTCGGGCTACGCAAGGGGGTAATGAGCCAAGGCCGGCTCGTGTACCCAGAATTACCTATAAATTATGAACAGAACATAATTCCAACCAAATCCTCAAAATAGTATTTGTAGTACAATAAAAATTTTGGTACACGATAATCCATTAACAAATGTTTATTTTAACTTTAAAATATCTAGTTCAATATTATTCTCTATCTTCCCATTTCAGCTAAGACATGCTACATATGCGTATTTCTCCTAAATTAAGCCTTGTGTAAAATGCTAACTACATGGTTACATTACATTCTCTATCTGAGCATTTAAGGTAAGACATGCTACATATCTGCATTGAACTAAAAGACATTTGCGGAAAGAGACAATGACATGGTTAAATTGCATTAGCTAATATCTTCCCATTTCAGCTAAGACATGCTACATATGCGTATTTCTCCTAAATCAAGCCTTGTGTAAAATGCTAACTACATGGTTACATTACATTCTCTATCTGAGCATTTAAGGTAAGACATGCTACATATCTGCATTGAACTAAAAGACATTTGCGGAAAGAGACAATGACATGGTTAAATTGCATTAGCTAATATCTTCCCATTTCAGCTAAGACATGCTACATATGCGTATTTCTCCTAAATCAAGCCTTGTGTAAAATGATAACTACATGGTTACATTACATTCTCTATCTGAGCATTTAAGGTAAGACATGCTACATATCTGCATTGAACTAAAAGACATTTGCGGAAAGAGACAATGACATGGTTAAATTGCATTAGCTAATATCTTCCCATTTCAGCTAAGACATGCTACATATGCGTATTTCTCCTAAATCAAGCCTTGTGTAAAATGATAACTACATGGTTACATTACATTCTCTATCTGAGCATTTAAGGTAAGACATGCTACATATCTGCATTGAACTAAAAGACATTTGCGGAAAGAGACAATGACATGGTTAAATTGCATTAGCTAATATCTTCCCATTTCAGCTAAGACATGCTACATATGCGTATTTCTCCTAAATCAAGCCTTGTGTAAAATGATAACTACATGGTTACATTACATTCTCTGAGCATTTAAGGTAAGACATGCTACATATCTGCATTGAACTAAAAGTAGACATTAGCGTGGGAAAATATATGGTTAAATTGCATCCTATAGCTGAACATTACGCTAACATTTTAAAACTACAGTGGCAATTGTCACAATAATTAACCATGTAGTGCACAAATACTCACCAACGAGATAACCAGGGGGCATTTGTCTTTCCTCAAACTGTCTCCACAGGGACGACAGAGAGAGGATGCGGGCATCATGACAAGCCCCTCCAAAATTCGCACACACATGCATAAGCCTCATCTGTGCGTCACAAACATACTGCACGTTAAGGCTATGAAAATGTTTGCGATTTCTGAAGGGCGAGTCATCAATTGGAGCACGCAGCGCAATGTGGGTACAATCTATGGCTGCCAAGACATTGGGCATTTGAGCAATATCAAAGAATTCCCGCTTCAGGCGCCTCCAATCACCATCATTCTGTGGGAATCCTATGTATTGCTTACTGATACGTACCATGGCGTCCAGAAAGTTATCAAACACCACAGAGAATGTACCTTGAGCCAGGCCATGCATGTACAGTTGTCCGGATTGAAAACTCCCGGAGGCC
Organism: Bombina bombina; assembly: GCF_027579735.1. Taxonomy (NCBI): domain Eukaryota; kingdom Metazoa; phylum Chordata; class Amphibia; order Anura; family Bombinatoridae; genus Bombina; species Bombina bombina. The sequence continues at coordinate 755,538,739 of NC_069500.1, forward strand.
AGGATGTATAGACAGCTTAGCATCCTACTCATGGCGGGAACAGCAGTCCTTATTCTTATACGTGGCTCCAAATGAGGTTTAAGAAGATCGTAAAGGCCAATGAGCTGTTCGCGATCGAGCCGATACTTATCAAAAACCTCAAAGTCACTCATGTTTTCCAAGGTGGGTCTCACCCTGTAGACACGAGGACCTCGAACCAGATGACCCCTTCGTCTCAGTCTGAGCCGCCGAGGCTGCCTGATTCGACCAACAGCTAGTTCGCCAATAGCAGCACCAGCAGCGTCTACCATGTCATCGTCATCCATCTTTCAAAACAGCGTAACAAGGTAAGCACTTGATCTGATGTGGATCACAAGTGATGCATTGGCCATGTTGTTTGGGGGATTTATAGTACAATTAGTCCAATGGTAGTGAGTTTGTAATGATTGCTAATTGTATTCACTTGTTTGTATGTGAGCGGCGCGAATGCTTTCACAGTGGGCGTTTATTTGTTGTTTGCTGAAATGTTATTTTCAAACAATGATTCTCAATGTGAAAGTGTCAAATATCACACATACAGTGCATGTTTGTAATGTTTGTTCATATGCGTAATCAATATTTCTTAAACGCGATCTTATAGTAACAAGCACACGTCCAGGCTAACATGAATGAAAGTGCATAGTTGTGTATAATGTGCATCGAATGTGATCGATCAATGTTGCTGCAATATTGTTTGTAAACGATAAAGTAACAGCTGCCATCTGTAGGATTGTATATATAAGTGATTGCCGAGCTGTCAATATTGTATGCGTCCCTTTAAAATCGCAATAATAATTCCGAACTTCCCGTCTACCATCTGTAGTATTGTATATATAAGTGATTTCCGAGCTGTCAATATTGTATGCGTCCCTTTCAAATCGCATTAATACTGAATAACTTCCGGCTGCCATCTGTAGTATTGTATATATAAGTGATTGCCGAGCTGTCAATATTGTATGCGTCCCTTTAAAATCGTATTAATACTGAATAACTTCCGGATGCCATCTGTAGTATTGTATATATAAGTGATTGCCGAGCTGTAAATATTGTATGCGTCCCTTTCAAATCGCACTAATACTGAATAACTTCCGGCTGTCATCTGTAGTATTGTATATATAAGTGATTGCCGAGATGTCAATATTGTATGCGTCCCTTTCAAATCGCACTAATGCTGAATAACTTCCGGCTGTCATCTGTAGTATTGTATATATAAGTGATTGCCGAGCTGTCAATATTGTATGCGTCCCATTCAAATGGCACTAATACTGAAGAACTTCCGGCTGTCATCTGTAGTATTATATATATATATAAGTGATTTGCGATCTGACAATATTTATTAATTGTCCCATTGAAATCGCCTTAATAATGCTGTTCCAAACTGTTGTTTACGTATATGTTGTATTGTAGTATTGAGTGTTAAAGTTCCGAAAGGGGCGGTACAGTGGTGAATCTGTGATGTGTATGGTTGAATCTTCTAATGACGTCATGATATTATTACCCTGCCTATGTAGTTCATAAATCCTCATTGTGTTGTTGTATTTGACTACATTGTTATTGTGTGCTGAATAAAATCTAATTGTGTGCTTTGTGGTTGCGTGATGGGTGATGCGTGTTATGTACATGTACGTATATATTGTGATTGTGTCCCACATATGCTGACTTCTATATAGCGGTCTGGCATTATTGTTCCTTCCCATAAAGTGACATCTGTAATCTGGTGTACTGATGTTCTTGTTGTACGTAATTCCTAATGGTTTCTGGTGATGGAATCATGATGTTAAAAGTACAGTAAAATCCATATGTTGTGTTTTGTGATTCCTCTAGAGAATGTAATGTGTTTGTCCCCCATCATTTGAATGCACATGTATGAGTGAATGTTAAAAGTAATGTATGTGCATCCATGAGTGATCATGTGTTAAGCCTATGTAGATATGCTGTTGCTGCAAGCATATGAGTTGAATAACTGAAATGCAATAATAAAGGTAAATGAGAATTGTTTCCCATTGTGTAGTGTTTGTGAATCCTGAAAAGTTTACATTATTTTTGTGTCCGTTTAAATGTAATATTTTTAAAAATAAAATTTTGTTAATAGTGATGTTGAATTGTAGTTGATGTAATATAAAAGTCTGAAAGAATGTAATGGTGTTGTGAATATTCAAACAGTAAAATCCATAAATCCACCATAGGGAAATAGTCATTTCTTGATCTATTTATCATAGCTGGGTCTAACGCATGAAATCATGTCTTTTCTAGCGCTGGTATTTGGAGTTCTTCTGTCTACGCTATTTGCGTGCGTTAGGGAAATGAGGGTTTCGTGTGCACGAGCACGTCTTCCCAATAGAAGTCAATGGAGGCTATGAAAATTGGTCATTTTTTTTTTCTAAGACTGGTTTTCATCGTAAAGTGAGTGACGTCATGAGCTTGTGTGAAAAAGTAACTAAATCGTGTTCTTTTTGTAATAAATAAATATTTTGTGTATGTCATGTGGTGTATATTGTTTGTATGCATCGATGAGTGTATGTTTGTGATAATGTTATTAGTTAGATGTAGGTATTTGAGGGTCTTTTCCCGTGTGTCAATGTAAGTCAATGGGAAAATGGATTTGTGTTGTTTTTTTTCAAACACCCGAGATCTCGCAACTTTAATCCTTTGTATTTTGCTTAAAAATTATTAAATATGAAAAATAAACATAGTGTAGTGTTTGTATGACTGTAAGTGTAGTTTGTGTAATATTTTTTATTTGATTCGTGGATTTTTTTTTGTCGGTATATGTTTACTACTGGGTCAGAGGTGTCGGTAGAAATGTGAGCATTAGGTTTTTTTTGAGTGTCGGTAACTGAACTCTAAATACCGGAGTACGTAAGAAACCCGCGTTAGGAGCCTCTAACGCTGGTTTTCACGGCTAACGCCGAACTCTAAATCTAGGCCATAGTGTACATGAATTGATAATACAAAGAACAATATATGACTAATATATTAACCTCATAGAGAATGTATTCCATATTGTCCTCTTACATTTAGATTATTGCTATTTTTGTCTGGCACAAGATTATCAATATATTTGTTATAACGATAGTTCTATGTTTAGGATATTACAATATCTAATACCTAGTACATTTCATATACAGTAAAAAATTATGACAACTAACTATGTCATTCCTTAAATAGAACACAAATTTCCTCTTGTTATTAACCGTATGTTAGGGGCCAGACAAGCAACAGATATGATAAATGGAATGTAGCGTGATGGAGTAACTGTATATTCACACGCCCCCTTATGTTTTAGGTAAACATGTCAAGTATAGTATATATATCATGTATTCTTTGTATAACAGCTGTCCTAGAATTTGTTGATCCTCACATTGTCATTTCATTTAATTGAACGTAGTAGTGCGTTTTTATACTTGTTTCATCTGGGCAATATTGATAACCATCCTATATATGGGACTAATTACATATATCTCTCAACGATGAATTTGTGCTAAGTTACTCTATTATTGAGCACGATTTTTTGCATATGTATTAAAGTTTCTCTTTTTTGTATTCATCTTGTTCAGTCGTAACTGAATAAATAAATACTAATTTCCTTTTGATACTATCTGTCTGTTGGGAATCAGAAAATGCTAAACATATGGCAACGCCATCAGCCAATGAAATGGTTTGTGATGACGTAAGTGTTTATCTACACCCCCTCTGATGATACGGATAAACATGTCAGGCATAATACCCACATCTCGCATTTGTCTAGGATTGACGTTTTAGAATTTTTTAGATCGCAGACAGCACTACTGCATATATCTGAATTTAGAAGTATTGCTTCATATTTATTTCACTCTTGCATTAAGGATATGCATCTAATATGGGATCCAGTATATGTCTTTTGTACGGCTACCCCCTACGATGTGACTCTAACATTGAATAAAGATCTTACGTGTATTAGAGTTGCTCTTTTTGTGACAAAGATCGAATTTACTAATCAGAATTATAATTTGTATATTCAACATACTCGGTCTGTCAGAGGCTTGCTAGATAATAACAGATGGTAAATATGATCATCCAATCAGGACCGTGCAAATGACGTTAATGTATACTTACAAGCCCTGCATGACACAATCTTTTACGTCAGGAACCACTACCCCCTGTTACATCCTATCTTCTAAAGTCTCTGTAATAGACACATTTGAAAGCCAATTACAATACTAGAATGGCACAACAGGAATGTCCAATCACTTTACGAGGAGGGTCTTATAGACTCATAAATATTTCGCTACAGCAGCGGCTCACAACCCCTCTGAGGAAGTGTTTTTTGCGAAACGTGCGTCAGGGGTCCTCTTTTTTAACCTACTCACCCTTGTTGTTCCTAAATTAGATTGTTACTTGGTTACTTCCAGCGGTATATTTATAATTAACTGTAAAAGTAATTAGCCCTCTGATTGTAACGGCTTAGCCATTATATTTGCTATATATACTGCTGGTTAGAATATTATCCTAATTTATCCGGATGATGGTTCAACTTGGGTGATGTGTTTTTAATTTACCAGTCTCAGCTATAGCGTGTGTGGTTTAACTTACTTTTTGCTAATAAACTTTAGTGTATGAAGGTTTTTTAATTTTAAATACAATATTTCTTTTTGCGCATATTGGGCTTAGCTCTAGTATATAACACAGATTTGAGTTACCTATCCATTTTTGTAAATTCTTTACAATTACCTTGTTAGTTCAGTCTACAAGAAACCTATGCCATCTCCTATGCCAGAATTGTGGATACCATCCTGATGACTGGAGTAAGTAACCAATACAAAGTTGACTGACTAGAAGCGACTGAAAGGAGCTAATGTGAAAAAAGACCAGGGGGTAGATTTAATAAGCAGCGGATGCTGCTTTCTACACCAGTAGTTTCTGGCTCGCCAGAAACTTAAGTTAAAAAACAGCGGTCGTAAGACCTCTGCTCCTTAACAGGTGGCGGAAGGCAATCATTCCGATACGATCGGGATGATTGGCACCACTGCTAGCGGCCGTGAATGTGCAGGGGGCAGGCATTGCACAAGCCTTTCACAAGAAATGCTTGTGCAATGTTAAATACCGACAGCATACGCAATGTCGGGTGAACATTATTCGCTACAGCGAATCATATCCGCCCGGCATATGATAAATTGACCCCCGATGTTGGAAGAGTCCAGAACAGCACAAGGAGTTCCAAAGACAGTTATGGGTAGACTCGCCTCCCGGGATGACCAAACTCCTAAGACCTCCCAACCTAACAAGCTGTCATCAGTGTAGAGCATGTCCCATCAGGGGCACAAAGAAATGATCCCCTCACACCCCAGGAATAGGAAATACCCACCAAAGAAAAGACTATCTGAATAACAGAACAAGAACTGGAATAGGTTGGTGTGATCTCCGTACACCTGCCATTATATGCATAGTTGCAGAGGATGTAAATAAAACCTTGAAATGAAAATAGCAGATGATATTATACACTGAGATATTGTAACTTGAGACAGACATTATGAACTCTGGCAAGTTAATAGAAATGAGCATACAATGGTCTGATAGGAACAGTCTCATTGAGACCAAATATATAACTACCCCCAAAAAAGGATCCCCTTGTAAGGATAGCAGGCCTTTTGAAAACACCTAACCTGACCAAAATCAGATTTAGTAGTGGAGGTAGACCTTGTAATTTTGCTTGGACTGATTCCATGCTGGAAAAGGTACCAAGTAGATCCTGAGAAATCTAGTTTGAAAGGAAGAAAGACTTCTGAATCCTAGAACAGAGACAGGAGTAAAACCAATTTGCCCAATTTAATCTTGTCCCATTCCGGGAAATTATATAGATTAAATTTCAAGAGAATATTGAATTGTCTTGAAACCTTATCCTCAACAGAACTCAGGTCCTGAACTCAAAAGTAAGGAAGACAAATCACCCTCAGAAAGGAAGAATTAACAGAATCAAATATCTGAACTGGGTTAGAGCTGCAATGGTGACAACTGTCCCAGTTAACTCGCCGGGAATAAAAAAAAAAAAAAAAAAAGAGAACCCATGATTATGTCTGCACATACATAGATGTAGATTGCTTGAAGAAAAAACAATTCTGTGGATCTACTTGCTAATGGGTCTATCCATCAGATACATTTCCGGACTTCTACATAATAGACCTTTAAAAAATCTTAATGTGCTAACCCTAGTGAGCACTGAACCTCATTGGTATAGAAATATACAGTAGAAGAATACAAATATTGCACACCTGCGATATCTTCTCTTAAGTAAGAGAAGAGCAGTCTACAGCCACATATAATTGTATAAAAGGGTAATGGGGTCTCCTGTAAATCTCATACCAAGTAAGGATATTTAATATTACAACTGTTTAACAGTAGTACACGATATGGAATATAGTTGAGTAACGCAACACAGGTAAAATATACTATTGCACAGTAACAGTTGCTGTAGTATCCTCACCAATGGAAAAAAATATAATTGTACATCACTATAGAACAAAGGTACTAGATATAGAATGTAACATAGTATCCTTTCACTGTCATGAGCTGATCCGATCATAGCCGTGTCGCTGCGGCTCCCGGATCTCTCTCTGTTTCTGTCCCCCTCACGTCACTAGGCTTTAAAAGCCTTGGCGGGACATCGCTCCGGTGCCCGTTGGTTGATGCATTCCAGCTTGTGCTTTCTGGCTTGTGAGTACTTTGATTCACTTGATTAAAGGGACACAGACCATTGCTTTGCCTGACCACTCTGCTGCCTCATCCTTGTATTTGATTAAAGGGACACAGACCATTGCTTTGCCTGACCACTCTGCTGCCTCATCCTTGTATTTGATTAAAGGGACACAGACCATTGCTTTGCCTGACCACTCTGCTGCCTCATCCTTGTACTTGATTAAAGGGACACAGACCATTGCTTTGCCTGACCACTCTGCTGCCTCATCCTTGTATTTGATTAAAGGGACACAGACCATTGCTTTGCCTGACCACTCTGCTGCCTCATCCTTGTATTTGATTAAAGGGACACAGACAATTGCTTTGCCTGACCACTCTGCTGCCTCATCCTTGTACTTGATTAAAGGGACACTGAGCATTGCTTTGCCTAACCACTCTGCCGCCTCATCCTTGTACTTGATTAAAGGGACACTGACAATTGCTTTGCCTGACCACTCTGCCGCATCATACTTGTACTTGATTAAAGGGACATTGACCATTGCTTAAATTCCAATCTGAATACCTGCATCTGTGAGTACAGTTTTCTTTTTCTACAAATTAACCTGTTCATTTTTTGTTCCTGAGTGGGTCACATCCTGGTTTCCTCTCAGCGTGCTAGCGTGTGTTTATTGTTTCACGCTAGCAGTTGTGTCCAATCCTGGACTGATTCTATACGGCTGACAGAACAAACGGGCCATTTATGGACCTCGCTGAGCTTTCCATGGCCGTGGCCCACCAGGGACAATTATTGGGGTCCCATGCTGCACATTTGCAATCCCTGGACTCCAAGCTGGATCAGATAACTGTTTTACTGCAAAGGCTGGTGGCTCCAACACAGCCCAATCCCTCCTCACTGGCTACACCTTCATCTTCGCCTCCTACTATCCAAACTCAAGGGCAAATTGGCCCCAGGATTCCTCTTCCTGACAAATATGATGGTAATCCCGAAGATTGTAGGGGTTTCTTGAACCAATGCTGTCTTCACTTCCGCAACAGCACTGCACTCTTCACTACGCCTTCTTCAAGGATAACTTTCCTTATATCATTGATAAAAGGGAAAGCCCTGACCTGGGTGCCCCCCTAGTTGGAAAAGAACGACCCTATCCTTTAGAATGTGGATTCCTTCCTGACTGTGTTTTCTACTGTCTTTGACAAACCTGGAAGATCTTCAGCTGCAGAAGCCTCTCTTTTAGACCTACGTCAGGGAGCTCAATCCGTGGCACAGTACGCTATTGAGTTCTGCATACTTGCGGCTGAGACCTCTTGGAATCAGGGAGCTCTTAGAGCGGCTTTTCGTAAGGGTCTCTCTGAACATCTTAAGGACGAGTTAGTGTATCGGGACCTCCCAGAATCCCTTGAAGACCTGATTAATCTCTGTATCAGGCTTGACGCTAGGTATAGTGAACGACAACAGGAGAGAGAGAGAGAACACATAAGCCCCTATCTTGCTCTTCTTTCCGCCTGGCATCCCGTTTTTCCAATCCTGTGTCTACTTCGTCTACCACTATCGATCAAACAGAACCGATGGAAGTTGGTACCATAAAGTTAACCGAGACCGAACGCCAGAGAAGACGTTCACTTGGTCTATGCCTATACTGTGGCCTAAAGGGGCATTTGTTGAGGGATTGCCCCACCAGACCAGTAAAAGCCAGGGATTAACTCCAGATCGAGGGACTGAGTTTAAGCCAGATCGAATTCTCCTCCCTCAACAACAAACTTTTTGTACCGGTAACTCTTTATCTCGGAGATCGAAAGATTTACACTCAAGGTCTCATCGATTCAGGTGCTGGTGGCATGTTTATAGATTCCAGCTTGGCAACCATACACAGAATATGTAGGTGAAGTTTGCTCAAAATTCACAATACACTTATTTAAATGAACGAAAAGTAATGTATATTAAACAAGAGGCAAATGCAAGTTAAATTGTAGTGAAAACATTTCAGTTTAATTTGTATTTGCACCAAACAGACATTATATCAGTGTCAGGTGGTCCGCCATTAACTTCACTCTCCCCGGTGAGATTCTGCATCCCAGAAAGCCTTAAATTTCTATCAGAGGAATCTCTGGACCTTCCAGGTTCCACCCTTTTTCATAGAGAATTAAGTGTGTTTAACCGCTGTGAAGTCTGCACTATAATTTCTCTCCAAAAGTAGTGAAGCTCTCTGGGAATCTAAAACTGTCCGTTTTATTTTACATAGAACAAATATAAAGTGCAATATAATTTGTAAGATACACATAAATATACAAAGTATATTACTAATTTGTTGATGTTACACAAAAACCGTTGAAGTTTAACCAGAATTTGTAAAATCACAATACCAAATACACAGCTGTATACAGTATCTAAATGCATTAAAATACAAAATAGAAATGTAATAAAACTTAAAGGACATAATCTGAAGTCTAAAGTAATATAAAATACAAAGCAAAAAATGTAAATGTTGACGTTTGTCAGTATATTTATGAAAATCTTAGTAGTGCTATCCAAATAATATATCAGTTTATGGCAGGGTTATAAACACAATCTTATAATAATTTTCCTTAAAAATAGAAACCCTAATCAACCATGCATCTACTAGACCATACAATTAATATAAATACCTGAACTCTTTTATTTAGTTAATATCCATGAACATTTTTGAAATATATTTGCAATAAAAGAAATATGAAATATTATATGCGCTTGAAAATTATTTAAATATGCTATGCAATAATATATCAGCTTATCTTAAACACCAGCCTTATTTACAAATCTTTTAACATCCAAGCAATACAATTTTTAAACTGTGCTCTTTGGCAATAGGATAATATATATATTATGCTATTTAACTGCAATTTATCCTAATACAAAATTAACTGACAATATCAGAACTTGCATAGATGAGTTACTTAGCCAGACACAGATTTAAACAATACCTAGGCTGTGAAATGCTAACTTGAAAAACACACTGCTTCTTTAAATCTATTAACTGTAAAGGCTATGCATATGACTTATCTTACAAAACCCAGACAACTGTATCTTTAACCCCTTAATGACTGAGGACGTGCAGGGTACGTCCTCAGAAAAAAGGCAGTTAATGCCTGAGAACGTACCCTGCACGTCCTCGGTCTGGAAAGCAGCTGGAAGCGATCCTGCTCGCTTCCAGCTGCTTTCCGGTTATTGCAGTGATGCCTCGATATCGAGGCATCCTGCAATAACATTTTTAAGCCATCCGGTGCAGAGAGAGCCACTCTGTGGCCCTCTCTGCACCGGAGATTGTTGGCTTACCGCGTTGGTGGGTGGGAGGCTGGTGGGAGGCGGGTGGTGGCCATCGATGGCCTTGGCGACGTGCAGGAGGGGCGGGATCGTGGGCGCGCACTGACGCGCGCGCGTGCACGGAAGGGCGGGGGCGGGCGCGTGCACGGGGAGGGAGCGGGTGGGAACCGCTACACTACAGAAAAAAGTAAAAAAAAAAATGCATAAAAAAGGGAATAAAAGTTTTTTTTTTATTAATCAATTAAGGTGTTGGGGTTTGTCTGTTAGGGGGGGTGAATCTACACTACAGAATTTCTATTTTTTTTTAAAAAAAACACGTTTTTTTCTTGAAACTGGGTACTGGCAGACAGCTGCCAGTACCCAAGATGGCCCCCAATAATGCAGAGGGGGAGGGTAAGAGAGCTGTTTTGGGGGTGGATCAGGGAGGTTGGGGGCTAAGGGGGGATTCTACAAAGCAGCATATGTAAATATGCTAAAAAAAAAAGAACAAATTAAAAAAACCTTTTATTTTAGTACTGGCAGACTTTCTGCCAGTACTTAAGATGGCGGGGACAATTGTGGGGTGGGGGAGGGAAGGGAGCTGTTTGGGAGGGATCAGGGGGTCTGATGTGTCAGGTGGGAGGCTGATCTCTACACTAAAGCTAAAATTAACCCTGCAAGCTCCCTACAAACTACCTAATTAACCCCTTCACTGCTAGCCATAATATACGTGTGATGCGCAGCAGCATTTAGCGGCCTTCTAATTACCAAAAAGCAACGCCGAAGTCATATATGTCTGCTATTTCTGAACAAAGGGGATCCCAGAAAAGCATTTACAACCATTTGTGCCATAATTGCATAAGCTGTTTGTAAATAATTTCAGTGAGAAACCTAAAATTGTGAAAAATTTAACGTTTTTTTAAATTTGATCGCATATGGTGGTGAAATGGTGGCATGAAATATACCAAAATGGGCCTAGATCAATACTTGGGGTTGTCTACTACACTACACTAAAGCTAAAATTAACCATACAAGCTCCCTACATGCTCCCTAATTAACCCCTTCACTGCTGGGCATAAAACACGTGTGGTGCGCAGTGGCATTTAGCAGCCTTCTACTTACCAAAAAGCAACGCCAAAGCCATATATGTCTGCTATTTATGAACAAAGGGGATCCCAGAGAAGAATTTACAACCATTTATGCCATAATTGCACAAGTTGTTTGTAAATAATTTCAGTGAGAAACCTAAAGTTTGTGAAAAAATTTGTGAAAAAGTGAACAATTTTTTTTATTTGATTGCATTTGGCGGTGAAATGGTGGCATGAAATATACCAAAATGGGCCTAGATCAATACTTTGGGATGTCTTCTAAAAAAAAATATATACATGTCAATGGATATTCAGGGATTCCTGAAAGATATCAGTGTCCCAATGTAACTAGCACTCATTTTGAAAAAAAGTGGTTTGGAAATAGCAAAGTGCTACTTGTATTTATGGACCTATAACTTGCAAAAAAAGCAAAGAACATGTAAACATTGGGTATTTCTAAACTCAGAACAAAATTTAGAAACTATTTAGCATGGGATTTTTTTGGTGGTTGTAGATGTGTAACAGATTTTGGGGGTCAAAGTTAGAAAAAGTGTGTTTTTTTCCATTTTTTCCTCATATTTTATAAAAAAAATTAGAGTAAATTATAAGATATGATAAAAATAATGGTATCTTTAGAAAGCCCATTTAATGGCGAGAAAAACGGTATATAATATGTGTGGGTACAGTAAATGAGTAAGAGGAAAATTACAGCTAAACACAAACACCGCAAAAATGTAAAAATAGCCTTGGTCCCAAACGGACAGAAAATGGAAAAGTGCTGCGGTCATTAAGGGGTTAAACTGCAGTGACTTTAAAATATCACATGTAATTAGCAGCCCTTTTCTTATACTATATATGTATACACTATATATATATACGTTACCAAAATGATATCCAGCTTCAAGATTTTTCACACCTCATATAAAATAAGTGTAATTGCAATGGAACAGGAGAAGTATGGCCCACTTTGTTTTTATAGTTTGACTGTGTCCCACGCAAAACAGTTTCAGTCAGTTACAAAACTCTGCAGCCAGTCTCCTCCACCTTTTCCTGCATAGCACTATATAGTGTAATCATTGGTGTGAAATATGGGTGGCCCTTCGAAACCTTGTCCCTCTATTGGATAATCTGAATATCCCATTTCCAACAGCCAAAAAGCTTTCTGGCTGTAGTTCTCTCATGGCAACACCGGGTGGCAGCATTACAATTAGACAGCACAAACAAATGCAGCATGACAAAGAAATACAGTTATACATCTTTCTTTAAAATGTATAATAACTACCATAATTTTCTTCATATTAATAAGTTTGTAATACCAATCGCAGCTGGGTAATATCATATTACCTCTCTGGTCATTTTGATATGAGACATGTGTCTAACATTATTTATATTGTATTATATTAGTTTATACTGCCAATTATTCTGAAATTAATGGCATTTATATATTCTAATATGTTTTCTTTCACTTAATATAATATGTTCTATGTCTCCGACAACTTCTGCATATATGAATTGATGCCTGCAATAGAAATGGAAACAATTATTAGAATTGATCTAAGCATTCATATGTCTATGGTCCATCTGAAATAAAATTAAGTATTATTAATCATTTATTTTTAGGTCCACAAACATCTATTTATATTCTTAAAAACACAGAGGTTAAGATATTCATGCTTTCAAAATATGTATGTCTTGTATTTATTTTCCTAGTATATTTTATTTGAAATCTAACTACAGTTGCTTTGAAATCATAATGTAAGCCATGTGTCTTCTCTATGTTATTCTAACCCCAGACACAATGTCTGTGTCACGTGTATTCTGGTGTTATCAGCCACACAGCCTGAGTCACTCAAACAAATCTGTGTTAATTATCAGTCCCTTGAAGAATGTTTGCATCTCTCACATCTTTTCAGACGGATCGGCATTTCCCTTGGAGGAAACCCATATATGGGCCTGTATCCTGTTCTCTTTCAAAATTACTTCCCCCAACATTCCTCTAAGTGACTGTATTAAATTGGGCAGGCCAAATGTTCCATTGTATCAAAGTGCTGTCATTTAACATTGGTTCCCAGGCAATCATACAGAGGTTCCTGAAACTGTGTTAATTTTAAGTTCCTTGCTAAATTATACAATTGCATAATTTAGCATATTGAGTGTGTGAGATCTCCTGTGTAATTGAAGAAGTGGGGGAGAACTGAACCTGTCTGTTTAGCATAACTTTAACAATGAGTGTGGGAGATCTCTTAGAAATAATCCTTTGTTTTACAGACCATGTGCACATCCACAGATTTATTAAATAAAGATAAATATACTTCTATATATTATTTAATAATATTTCAAATACCTTGACACTTTGTTTAATGCTTTTTTCTATAGGTAATTTTTATTTTAAACAGGTTAAAACGTTTTTGTTTTATTTTCCCTTCTTTACCTTCAATGTTTAATTTATTTCTACACTATTGTTTGTCCTCTTTAAAGGTATTTCTTTCTTATACATAGGTATATGTTTTACAATAAAAAGCTAAGGTTTTTTTTTTTTTTGCAGTGGAAAAAGGCTTGAATTAATGCCAGAGTTTAAGCTCCTAGTCATATGTAAAAACCATAAAAATAGTTGCTCCACCCCAAAGAAGTTAATAATATAATACAATATATTCTTCGAAGCAAGGTTCAATTTTACAATTTCTATTCCTTTTAACTTTTGATTGGGAACAAATTAAGGGATTCATTTTTCTGGCACTGATTTTATATATTTACACATATAATAATGTAACTGAGCAAAGAAGAGTACACATGGCAAATATTAGTGGCAATGGGTAATACATCATATGGGCGTATTTTGGCCAACGGCATCAGGACTATTGCAAAGTTAAAGGGACAGTATATCCTACCTTTTTCTCCCCTTTAATTTTTCCCCAAATATCTATTTTACTTGCTGGAGTGTATTAAATTATGTACAAATATGTCCTTTACCTTTATGTCGACATTTGAAATATCTGATTTTGCATGTGGTATTCCTAAAGGGACACTAAACCCAATTTTGTATTTAATGATTCAGATAGAGCATGCAATTTTAAGCAACTTTCTCATTTACTCCTATAATCAAATGTTCTTAGTTCTCTTGCTATCTTTATTTAAAATGCAGGAATGTAAAGCAGAGCCGGACCATTTTTGGTTTAGAACCTTGGTTATGCTTGCTTATTGGTTTGCTAAATGTAACCACCAATAAGCAAACGCTATCCAGGGTGCTGAACCTAAAATGGACTAGTTCCTATGCTTTAAATTCCTGCTTTTTAAATAAAGATAGCAAGAGAACAAAGAAAAATGTGATAATAGGAGTACATTAGAAAGTTGCTTAAAATTGCATGCTCTATCTGAATCATGAAAAAAATTGGGGTTAGTATCCCTTTAACTATACTGAAAGTTCTGTGTAAACATAGCCAGTGGAAGAAATTACACTACTAGTAGGAGAGATACATTATAAAATATTAATTTTCAAATGTTCTCTCTAAATACTGGGCTTTGATTTACAGATAGAGATAAATACAGTATAAGGAAGCATGTGTGTATACAGAAAGTGAAAAAATAAGGAGATCTGATTTCACTATAAGCTCAACCAATTCTGATTGGTTGTGGAGTCAAAGAACAAAACCAGTTATTCCACATGCTAAAATACACCTAAAGGAGCAATTTCTCATACATTTGGCATAATAAGTCACTAGCAACATAAGTTTACAGTACACTATCCCTTTTATTCTGAACAGTTTTTTTTATTATTACAAATATTTGATCCCTGATTGTCTAGTGGGGTAAATAATCTCTCAAATGCATTTCTTTAGTTGTCTGAAATATATGAGACTTATACGAGCTAAAAATGTTCGGTGTTGCGGTAAGGGGGCAACAGATACCTTTCACAACTGGCAATAATGGTCATGCTTGTCTCCATAAATGTCCCAATACATTGAGAAGAGCATAGTTCTCAGATACCAGATAGTGATACCCTAAACACCCTAGCGCTCTCTCGGTGGGAGAGTCCTGGGGAAACGTGTCACCAATAAAGCGACTGTCAAGAGAACCCAAGTTTTCAGCTGCAGAAAGAGATCAGTCCAAATCTTTACGCGTTAATAATTTATATAAACGGCCCATGTAACACCGTACAAAATATGTCATAATCCGTAGCTGTATTCCAGCGAACCGTTATACCCTCAGTAGTGAATGGACCAGGTGGGAGTGTTGGCCAGTTTCATGGGCGTGGT
The DNA here is from genome assembly GCF_027579735.1 of Bombina bombina. Lineage (NCBI taxonomy): Eukaryota > Metazoa > Chordata > Amphibia > Anura > Bombinatoridae > Bombina > Bombina bombina. The sequence goes on from NC_069500.1 coordinate 755,554,044, forward strand.
CACGAAATGTAGGCAAGTACCGTATTCTGATTGGCCCGTACTGACATCATGTCCTCGGCGCTCTGTGCTATGATGTCACTGTAAAGATGGCGGTAGTTCGGGCGGGTCTTGGGGGTCCGCGGTTTTCCGGGCTGCTGCTTTACGGGGAAAGTCGCCGGGGGCCAGGCCTAGTGAAAAGAGCGGTTACTGAGCTGAGGAGAGGTGAGACATGGTGTTATAGTTAGGTTTGGGTTGTTTGCATTTGTAAGTCAGTTGCTTATTGCTTTATGCAATAGACGTGCTCTAACTGTACACATGACATGGGACTGAGATGCGAGCCGTGGGTGTGCTCTCAGTCATTGATTTTGTGCATACTAGTGGTAACTGTACTATAAAGTATGTGAATGGGCAATATGTGTTTGGGTATTATGCACTGGATTTGTTTATAATTACAAGGTCTTTCTGCATTCTAAAATCTCTCTCTTTGGTTCCAAACGTTTATTTATTTGTGTTTGCTCCTTTTGTGGTTGAAATTTTCAAGACAGTTGAACATAAAAAAGCCTCTCAAGAAAACATGTATTGCTCAGTTGTTTGCAGTATGTTGACGAGCAAATAACTGTGCGACAAAATTCGAATGAATGAACAGAACTTAAAGGTTCATAGATCCGATTTTTTAATTATCCATAAATCATTGTAATTATGCATAGTGAAACTTTGCAATATACTTTTGTTGCATCCCCCCCCCTCATTCACTTGAGAACTTGAAGTGCAGTTTTACACAATTATTGTTTTATCAGTGTAGTTGCTTTATATATCTCCCTAAGTGGACTATCTCCAGTAAAACAAATCAAATTTGCTTATAAAATAGTCGAAAGACATTGTAAACATTTGTACCAAGATCTTTTGCTATGTAGTTTTTAATTGCAGACGGCTATGTGTATTTATGTACACCGCTATGGAATTTTGTGGCGCTATACAAATTGATAAGTGTGTGTGTGTATATATATATATATATATATATGTCTACACACCCCTGTTAAAATGTCAAGTTTCTGTGATGTAAAAAAATGAGACAAAGATAAATCATTTCAGAACTTTTTCCACCTTTAATGTGACCTATAAACTACACAACTCAATTGAAAAACTGAAATCTTTAAGGTGGAGGGAAGTAAACAAAAAAAACTAAAACAATGTGGTTGCATAAGTGTGCACACTCTCTTATAACTGGGGATGTAGCTGTGTTCAGAATTAAGCATTCAAAACCATGTTAAATAAGTCATCACACACCTGCCATAATTTAAAGTGCCTCTGATTAACCCTGAATAAAGTTTAAGCTGTTCTAGTATGTCTTTCCTGACATTTTCTTAGTCGCGTCCTACACAAAAGCCATGGTCCGCAGAGAGCTTCCAAAGCATCAGAGGGATGTCATTGTTAAGAGGAGAAGGGTACAAAAGAATTTCAAAGGCATTAGTGGAGAACATATGGCACAACAGTGACATTACCAAGAACTGGATGTTCTTGGTAAAGACGAGAAGAAAACTGGTCTGGGAGGCTACCAAGAGGCCTACAGCAACATTAAAGGAGCTGCAGGAATATCTGGCAAGTATTGGCTGTGTAGTACATGTGACAACAATCTCCCGTATTCTTCAAATGTTTGGGCTTTGGGGTAGACAGCAAGACGGAAGCCTTTTCTTACGAAGAAAAACATCCAAGCCCAGCTAAATTGAGCAAAAACACATCTGAAGTCTCCCAAAAGCATGTGAGAAAAGGTGTTATGGTCTGATGAAACCAAGGTTGAACTTTTTGGCAATAATTCCAAAAGATATGTTTGGCTCAAAAACAATACTGCGCATCACCAAAAGAACACCATACCCACAGTGAAGCATGGTGGTGGCAGCATCATGCTTTGGGGCTGTTTTTCTTCAGCTGGAACTGGGGCCTTATTCAAGGTAGAGGGAATTATGAACAGTTCCAAATACCAGTCAATATTGTCATAAAACCTCCAGGCTTCTGCTAGAAAGCTGAACATGAAGAGGAACTTCATCTTTCAGCATGACAACGACCCAAAGCATACCTCCGAATCAACGAAGGAATGGCTTCACCAGAAGAAGACTAAAGTTTTGGAATGGCCCAGACCTGAATCCGATTGAAAATCTGTGGGGTGATCTGAAGAGGGCTGTGCACAGGAGATGCCCTCGCAATCTGACAGATTGAGTATTTTTGCAAAGAAGGGTGGGCAAATCTTGCCAAGTCAAGATGTGCCATGCAGAAAGACTCATACCCAAAAAGACTAAGTGCTGTAATAAAATCAAAAGTTGCTTCAACAAAGTATTATTTTAAGGGTGTGCACACTTATGCAACCACATTTTTTTATTTTTACTTCCCTTCACCTAAAAGATTTCAGTTTTGTTTTTCAATTGAGTTGCATAGTTTGTAGGTCACATTAAAGGTGGAAAAAGTTCTGAAATGATTTCTTTGTCTCATTTTTTTTTTTACACCTCAGAAACCTGCCATTTTAACAGGAGTGTGTAGACTTTTTATATCGTGTGTGTATATATATATATATATATATATATATATATATATATATATATATATATATATATATATATATATATATATATACACACACACTCACACACACGTGGAAATTTCCAAAAAAACTACTTGTCCAAGGGACTAAAGCGGGAGCCCAATCTACTTGTCCTGATTTGCAAAATAATAACCAAAACTGTATTTAAAAAAGGTTTTTATTTAACTGAATAAGATATTCTAATTTTTACAAAAAAAATATTAAATAAAAGAAGCAATAAATTACCTAAACATACGCATACCCTGGACATTCTTGCTTTAGTATGTCAGAATGAAACGCCAAGGGTGCCGGGCGCTGTGAGGAGCAGTAGTCTTAAAAAGGGCCAATAATTAAAGTGGAGTACACCAAGCACCATATTTAAGTTCCTAGAAAATAAGACAGGGCTCAACATTTCAAGTCCTAAGCTACTAGCCAGGCCAAAACATTACTTGCCACTTCAGATCCTACCCATCACCCGTCCACACCATGTCCTATACCCACACCTGTATCTTCAATAGAATATAGTGTAGAGATCACTATACCAAGTCCTAATCCTAACATATTTATGCTGCCCACCCCTCAACTAATATGCAACTTTTAGCGCCGCACAGAGTTTTAATCAGGTACTCAGATCAGGTAGTACAATGTGCTGTGCGTCCAGATTTTTTTTTGAGGTGCATGCAGGGGAGGGCTGGCAATTTTTTGGCCCAGGGGGAAAGTATTACCCAGTAGCCCAGGTACAACAACTCCACCCATTTCAATTTTATAATCACAATTTAAAACAAAACTAGCAAGGCAGTTTAAAATAGCATTTTAAATATGCACAGTATATCATCAATCAAGTGCCAAATTGCAAAATTTCTGTACAGACATATTTTACATGCATTCATAAGGGCTTCAACATATTCTCTGCTCTGAAGGGTTATTGGGAGAAAAAAAACCTAATGCATGTATCCACTTCAGGATAGTTGTTGGAGGTCTAATTACAGTGTGAACTTCAAAAAAACTTCCATTCTCTAACTGAGCATCTAGAGACTGCTAATTTCATGAATCTTTTATTTAGTTAGTATGGAGAGAATAAAAAAAAAAAGAACCTGTAATAATGATTGTAATATAATGATAAGCAGCTATATTTGTAGCAGAGACATAAACAGGAATGTGTTTGTATTTACTTTGTATGGCAGAGTATAGTGTATATTGATATTTTACATTTCAAGACATTCAAAATGCCAGAAACTAATGAACCATTCTATAAACTGACAAGTGTGTTCTTTACAAAGCTGCATAAAAGGGTCACCTTTTATATTTCTTTTTATTTCTGTGCTTTTATTGTTTAAATAGATAGTTGTGAAGTAAACATGAGATCTGACAGTTCCAAAAAAAGTACACTGTTGAGAAAGTCTAATACTGTGGGCATATTTTACATTGAAAAGTGCTGCTTTACAATAAACCAGAGAGTTGAATTTAAGTTACTTTGGCATTTGGCTGTAGAGAAGCCAGGACACTTGCTGTAATCATAGCTGTTCTTTTACTTCACTCTGACCATATCCACTCAGTGTGGCTTAATTGTGAGGGTGCCATAAGATCTAGCTTGCATTAAATAATGCTAGTATGTTCAGTGTGGTCTCCCCTCCTCTCTACAGGAGCTCCTGACTGTGCCTTCTTTGTTCTTACTGAGGGATTCCCCTCTTTGCCGACAGTGCTGTCTGCAAAGAGGGGAATCCCTCAGTAAGAACAACTGAGGCACAAGCTTCACAGGAGTTCCGGTAGAGAGGCGGGGAGACCACACTGAAACCTACTACACTAGTAAGGATCTGCAGTGAACCAAGTGGGGGGCAAAAGACTAGGTGAAAACACTTGCCTACATGTTACCCGCGCTTCTCAGTGACTCAAGGCGACATTGGAGTGCTCCACCTATGTTGCAGTGGGATGGTTAATAGCAAGTGTGCTTATTAACTGAAAATTCTCATAGCCCAAAATGTATTGCACACTTTCTTTTTACTGCAGCGCGCTCTCATGTGCTCCTCTTCCTGCGTACACTTACAATGTCCACAACAGTGTGGGCATTACATTTGAGATTTAGCCCTTAAATTTGTATGGGAACTTTATGATTTTAGCAAGGTTTGCAATCAGGGGTGATCCGAGCATTGGAACATTATTTAAATAAACAAATTATTTGTTATGCTGTTTTGGTGCCTGCTCCCAGATTATTTCATTAGCTAATAGCTACATGCTTTTGAAGCAAGTACTGACAGCGCCGTGTACTGGCTGTTGTGTAACAACCCCAGCAGTGGAAAGGTATAGGGAGAGCACTTAATAAAGTTAAAGGGATCATAAACACCCGCACATCTGATATTCCTGAGAGATTAACGGCGCGGGAGAATGCTGCTATAATAAACATGTGCAGTTGCTTTGTGATTTATGATCATGTTAACGTTGAAGGTGCCTGTTTGAAAGCAAAAATCACTAATCTACATCTTGCCAGCGCTTCTCAGTGACTCGAGGCGACACTGGAGCTCTCCACCTATGCTACGCTGCCTGCTACTCTTACAAGCTGTAAGTCATAAACCCAGCGCTTCGCTCTGTATAGCCTGTGTGAGGTGGCACCTGATTAGCGCTCCATATGCTCCACCACACCCCCTGCTGGCCGCTTTAAAAATAATAATAAAATAAAAAAAGCTCTAGCACTGCTGCGGTCTGCTTGCCCGCAGCAGGGCTAAATGTAAATAAAAAGCACATGCACGGCCCACGGAACTGCACCGATGATAGGAATTGCACATCATATATATATATATATATATATATATATATATATATATATATATATATATATATATATATATATATATATATATATATATATATATATATATATATATATATATATATATATATATATATATATATATATATATATATATATATATTTATATTATTTTTTTTTTTTTTTTTTTTTTTTTTTTTTCTCTTTAGTCAGGTTGTCTAAAATATATGAACTAAACTTGTCCGGGTAAAATCCAAGCGGCTGTGGCTAAAGGCCGATGTTTGATTCACCGCATCAAACGTATATAGCATGCACTGTAATTTCCCCCTCATCTTCACTATCCCTTTTTTTTTTTTTTTTTGCCTCCGCCTGGTGAAGCCCCCCATTGTAAGCCTCATTCTCCAAGGTTAATTTGGTGTGGATGCCAGAGGATCCTTGAACCCCCCAGGTGGAGGCAAAAGAAATAATGTAGATGGGAGAATTATGGCATATCGGTCCTTACTCACAGCCGCTTAAGTAATGTCTGTTTTTTTTTACCCTGGTAATCCTAGGATTATTCAGATTTTTTTTTTTTTTTTTTTTAAACTTTACCCGTAACATTTTAAATGTCTGAAGCATATGTGGTGTTTTATTATTTATATGGCTCTCAACTTCCCAGTCCTGCACTTCTTCTCCAACTATCATTGTTAGATGAGTGCTTCTGTTGTGCAACTGACTTATTCCTGTTCTTTCTGGGCCACATGTATATGTTTTTGAATTTGTGTGTTACGCTTGTCGTGGTAAAGAATTATCTATTTCAAGTTAAACAAGTTTTTTATTTTTGCGTTTATTCACCAGACTGAATGATAAAGAAAACATTGGAAGTCTGATATGTTTCACTGCATATGGAGGTGTTTCATTTAGCACTCTTCTGACTATAGTATATCCTTTTTTTTTCCAATATACTTCCATTAAGAAAAAATGCTCTTAGTAAAATATATTTCTGGTCCAGGGGCATACACGCACATGCCACGTGTGACTAGAGCAGTGTTTCTCAACTGCGGTCCTCAAGTACCCCCTACAGACAAGGTTTTTATTGTAGCTGAACCAGTGCACAGGTGAAATCAGCTGATCAGTAACCATGGTTACTAGCTTGCTCTCACTCATCAGCTGATTATTACACCTGTGCACTGGTTCAGCTATAATGAAAACCTGACCGTTTGTGGGTACTTGAGGTTGAGAAAAAGTTGACTAGAGGATCAGGAATCAAAAACCATTCCTGCTCAGAGAGCTGCTATTGTGTTTTGTGTAAGTGAAGACTTAAAGAGAATGTCAAGTTTAATGAGTGCCCGGTTTTTAAAAAATACAGTACTCTTAAAAACAGGGGCACATTCATTAAACTTTAAATTTAAGATTTTTTCCCCCCCCCCAAATGCTTACATTTTTCTTTATAAAAACAGCTCCTGCTGTTCTTAGCACAGCAATGACGAATCCGGCTTTCTCCAATCATTGCGTGCCCCCGAAGGCGTCCAGCTCCTGAGGCCACGCAATAATTTGAGCAAGCCGGATTCGTCATTGCTATGCAAAGTACAGCAGGAGTTGCTGGCGGAGGATCGCCGGCCGGTCTGATTTAATCAAGGAAACTAAGTTTTTGAATAGACGCTTAAATGTAAAGTTTAATGAATGGAAGTGCTCCTGTTTTTAAGAGTATTTTTTAAAACTGGCCACTTTCTCATTAAACTTGCCATTCACTTTATTTTGCGTTATAAAACACAGCTGTGTCTCTGAAAATGGTGGTCAACAAATCTGTTTTAAATTTAAGAGCCAGATAGCTGTGTGTGTATATATAATTTATTTATACACAAATATACATACACACAAGATTAGGCTGGGACCCCCCCCCCCCATTCCCTGCATATTAAAAGACCCATAAGACAAAGGAGCAAGCTTGAATCTGTAGACATCAGTATAAATCTAAAACTTTTGGGGCTTGTTTAGGAGTCTGAAAATCAGCACAGTGCTATTTAAAGTGAATGTAAATTCTCCCTTTTTTAGTAATCAATATTAATTCATAATCGGTGTATTAGTCAAAACTCCTTTTTTTTTTTTTTTAAAACAAAATTCTCAAAATATCACATTTTAAATGTAAACTTATCGTTTTTTTTTAACTCCTCCCATCCATTTCTTCCTGTATTTCTGCTGCATTACGTATAGAGCGGTCCCACCCGCTCTATTACGTGTTTGAAAAGCGTGTTCACAATGTTTTGTTTTCTCTTGCAAGGTGTATCCAGTCCACGGATTCATCCTTTACTTGTGGGATATTCTCATTCCCTACAGGAAGTGGCAAAGAGAGCACACAGCAGAGCTGTCCATCTAGCTCCACCCCCCAGTCATTCTCTTTGCCGGCTCTAAGCACTAGGGTCTCTCTACGGGAGGGTAAAGTGAATGCAGTGTTAAAATTGTAGTTTTTATTATCTTCAATCAAAAGTTTATTTTAAATGGTACCGGTTTGTACTATTTACTCTCTAGCAGAAAAGTGATGAAGATTTCTGCTGAGGAAAATGATTTTAGCATGTTGTAACTAAAATCCATTGCTGTTCCCACACAGGACTGAGGAGTACCAGAAAACTTCCAGTTGGGGGGGAACGGTTTGCAGGGTAATCTGCAATGAGGTATGTTCAGTCATTTATTTCTAGACAAGACTGAGATAATGCTAGAAGAGACTGACAATATCCCCATGAGGGGAGGGTAAGCTATGTTGACAGACTTAGTAAGGAATTGAATGCTTACATAACAGGGCTAATTATGCTGGTTGACACTGATTCAGGGCAATCGATTGTTTATTTAAGAAAAATATCGTTTGTAGACACTTTGAAAGTCCTTTTGGGGTTCTTTCTGGGGTTATTACCCACATGGCTGTTTTTTTTATTCACTTAAGAGTGATTTACTAGGCCTCACAGCTCCGGAGTAGAGTGGGAGGGGCCTAATTTCACACCTCAGATGCACAGTTAGAATTGCAGAGAAGTTCATGCTGCTTCACATGGATGGTCCTGCTGCTGTTTGAGGGCCTTATAGAAGCTATATTCCCCCAAATCTGATCCCTAAGGGCAGGTAGGGCCACAGCAAGGCTGTGGCACGGTGCTGTACTATTTTTAACCGGGTGTTGGTTAGAGGTTGCTGGGGTTAATAGTTTTGAAACTTGTGGTGCAATCTTATTAAGGCTTTAGGTACATACTGTGAAAATTTCATTTTTCACTGTTTAGTAAAATTGTGTGCTCTTTATCTCTTAAAGGCACAGTAACGTTTTTTTCAAATTGTGTTTTTTATTTGATTAAAGTGATTTCCAAGCCTGCTTGTGTATATTACTAGTCTATTAAACATGTCTGACACTAAGGAAAATCCTTGTTCAATGTGTTTAGAAGCCATTGTGGAACCCCCTCTCAGAATGTGTCCCACTTGTACTGATATCTCTATACACTTTAAAGATCATATTGTTGCACTTAAGAATGTGGCCCAAGATGATTCTCAGACTGAAGGTAACGAGGGTAGCCCGTCTGCCTCTCCCCAATTGTCACAACCAGTTACGCCCGCGCAAGTGACGCCTAGTACCTCTAGTGGGTCTAACCCTTTTACATTACAAGACTTAGCGGCAGTCATGGATAATTCTCTTACAGCCTTCTTATCTAAACTGCCCGTGTAACCCGCAAAGCGTGACAGCTCCGTTTTAAGAACAGATTATGAGCATTCTGACGCTTTGGTAGCCGTATCCGATATACCCTCACAACGCTCTGAAGTGGGAGCGAGGGATTTGATGTCTGAGGGAGAAGTCTCAGTCAGGAAGGGTTCCTCCTCAGACAGATTCAGATACATTGGCTTTTAAATTTAAACTAGAACACCTCCGCGTTTTGCTTAGGGAGGTATTAGCTACTCTGGATGACTGCGACCCTTTAGTGATCCCAGAGAAATTGTGTAAAATGGACAAGTAGCTAGAGGTCCCTGTTTACATGGATACGTTTCCGGTCCCTAAGAGGATTGCGGATATCGTTACTAGGGAGTGGGATAGACCAGATGTTCCCTTTGCTCCCCCTCCTGTTTTTAAGAAAATGTTCCCCATACCTGACCCTGTATGGGACTCGTGGCAGACGGTCCCTAAGGTTGAGGGGGCTGTTTCTACACTTGCTAAACGCCCAACCATACCAATTGAAGACAGTTGTGCTTTTAAAGACCCTATGGATAAGAAGTTAGAGGGTTTACTTAAGAAAATTTTGTTCAACAAGGTTTTCTTCTCCAACCTATTGCCTGCATTATTCCTGTAACTACTGCAGCTGGTTTGAGGCGCTGGAAGACTCGCTCCAGACGGAGACCTCATTTGAGGAAATTATGGATAGAATTAAGGCTCTAAAGCTAGCTAATTCTTTTATCACTGACGCCGCTTTCCAAATAGCTAAGTTAGCAGCAAAAAATTCAGGTTTTGGCGCGCAGGGCGATATGGCTAAAGTCCTGGTCGGCCGATGTGTCGTCTAATTCCAAGCTTTTGAACATTCCATTCAAAGGAAAGACCCTCTTCGGGCCTGAATTGAAAGAGATTATTTCAGATATCACCGGGGGAAAAGGCCATGCTCTCCCTCAGGACAAGCCCTTTAAGACAAAGAACAAAGCTAATTTTCGTTCCTTTCGCAATTTCAGGAACGGCCCCGCTTCATCCTCTCTGGCTGCAAAGCAAGAGGGTAACGCTTCACAGCCCAAGGCAACCTGGAAACCTTACCAGGGCTGGAATAAGGGTAAACAGGCCAAAAAGCCTGCAGCTGCCACCAAGACAGCATGAAGGGGTAGCCCCCGATCCGGGACCGGATCTAGTAGGGGGCAGACTCTCTCTCTTCGCTCAGGCCTGGGCAAGAGATGTACACGATCCTTAGGCATTAGAGATTGTAGCCCAGGGATACCTTTTTTAGAATTCAAGAACTCTCCTCCAAGGGGAAGGTTCCACATTTCTCGTCTGTCTACAGATCAGAAAGAGGCGTTTTTACACTGTGTAGAAGATCTACATACAATGGGAGTTATCCACCCAGTTCCAAATGCAGAACAAGGACTGGGGTTTTACTCAAACCTGTTTGTGGTTCCCAAGAAAGAAGGAACTTTCAGACCAATCCTGGATCTCAAAATTCTAAACAAATTCCTCAGAGTCCCATCATTCAAGATGGAGACCATTCGGACAATCTTACCAATGATCCAGGAGGGTCAATATATGACTACCGTGGATCTAAAGGATGCGTATCTGCATATTCCTATCCACAAAGATTATCACCAGTTTCTCAGGTTCGCCTTTCTGGACAAGCATTATCAGTTTGTGGCTCTTCCTTTCGGGTTGGCCACTGCTACCAGAATTTTCACAAAGGTGCTAGGGTCCCTCCTGGTGGTTCTAAGACCGCGGGGCATAGCAGTGGCGCCTTACCTAGACGACATCTTAATTCAGGCGTCAACTTTCCAAAGAACCAAGTCTCACACGGAGATTGTATTGGCCTTTTTGAGGTCTCACGGGTGGAAGGTGAACGTAAAAAAGAGTTCTCACAAGTGAGTCCCCTCACAAGAGTTCCATTCCTAGGAACACTAATAGACTCGGTAGAAATGAAAATATTTCTGACAGAGGTCAGAAAGTTAAAACTGTTAACTACTTGCCAAGCTCTTCATTCCATTCCTCGGCCATCTGTAGGTCAGTGCATGGAGGCAATCGGATTAATGGTAGCGGCAATGGACATAGTCCCTTTTGCTCGGATACACCTCAGACCACTGCAACTATGCATGCTCAAACAGTGTAATGGGGATTATGCAGATTTGTCTCCTCAAATTCAGTTGGACCAGGAGACCAGAGATTATCTTCTCTGGTGGTTGTCTCAGGGAATATGTTTCCGCAGGCCAGAGTGGATCATTGTAACGACCGACGCCAGTCTGTTAGGCTGGGCTGCGGTCTGGGACTCCCTGAAAGCTCAGGGCTTATGGTCTCGGGAAGAAACTCTTCTCCCGACAAACATTCTGGAACTGAGGGCGATTATTCAACGCTCTTCAGGCATGGCCTCAACTAGCTGCGGCCAAATTCATCAGATTTCAGTCGGACAACATCACGACTGTAGCTTACGTCAATCATCAGGGGGGAACAAAGAGTTCCCTAGCAATGACGGAAGTAACCAAAATAATCAGGTGGGCAGAGGATCACTCCTGCCATCTTTCAGCAATTCACATCCCAGGAGTATACAACTGGGAGGCGGATTTTCTAAGTCGTCAGACTTTTCACCCGGGGGAGTGGGAACTCCACCCGGAGGTATTTGCTCAGCTTTGGGGCACTACAGAGTTGGATCTGATGGCGTCCCGTCAGAACACCAAACTTCCTCTCTACGGGTCCAGGTCCCGGGATACCAAGGCGGTATTGATAGATGCTCTAGCAGCGCCTTGGTCCTTCAATCTGGCTTATGTTTTTCCACCGTTTCCTCTCCTCCCGCGTCTGGTTGCCAGAATCAAGCAGGAGAAGGCTTTGGTGATTCTGATAGCGCCTGCGTGGCCACGCAGGACTTGGTATGCAGACCTAGTGGACATGTCTTTTGTCCCACCATGGACATTGCCAATGAGACAGGATCTTCTGATACAGGGTCCGTTCAAGCATCCAAATTTAGTTTCTCTACGTCTGACTGCTTGGATATTGAACGCTTAATTCTATCAAAGCGTGGGTTCTCCGAGTCAGTTATAGATACTCTGATTCAGGCTAGAAAGCCTGTCACCAGGAAAATCTACCATAAGATATGGTGGAAATATCTTTGTTGGTGTGAATCCAAGGGTTACTCATGGAGTAAGATTAGGATTCCCAGGATATTGTCCTTTCTCCAAGAAGGATTGAAGAAAGGATTGTCAGCTAGTTCCTTAAAAGGACAAATATCTGCTTTGTCTATCCTGTTACACAAGCGTCTCGCAGATGTACCAGACGTTCAAGCGTTTGCTCAGGCTTTAGTCAGAATCAAGCCTGTCTATAAACCTGTGGCTCCGCCATGGAGCTTGAATCTAGTTCTTTCAGTTCTTCAAGGGGTTCCGTTTGAACCTTTACATTTCATAGAAATTAAGTCTTGGAAAGTTTTTTGTTTTTGATAGCTATCTCTTCTGCTCGAAGAGTTTCAGAATTATTTGCCTTACAGTGTGATTCACCTTACCTGGTGTTCCACGCAGATAAGGTAGTTTAAGCCTGGTTTTCTTCCTAAAGTTGTTTCTAACAAGAATATTATCCAGGAAATAGTTGGTCCTTCTCTGTGTCCTAATCCATTTTCGAAAAAGGAATGTCTATTACACAATCTTGATGTAGCTTGTGCTTTAAAGTTCTATTTACAAGCAACTAAGGATTTCAGACAAACATCTTCCTTTTTTGTTATCTATTCTGGTAAGAGGAGAGGTCAGAAAGCGACTGCTACCTCTCTTTCCTTTTGGCTGAAAAGCATCATCCGTTTGGCCTATGAGACTGCTGGCCAGCAGCCTCCTGAAACGATTACTGCTCATTCTACTAGAGCAGTGGCTTCCACATGGGCTTTCAAAAATGAGGCCTCTGAACAGATTTGTAAGGCAGCGACTTGGTCTTCACTGCATACTATTTTCCAAATTTGCTATTTTTGGGAGAGAGGTTTTGCAAGCAGTGGTGCCTTCCGTTTAAGGTACCTGTCTTGTTCCCTCCCTTCATCCGTGTCCTAAAGCTTTGGTATTGGTATCCCACAAGTAAAGGATGAATCCGTGGACTGGATACACCTTGCAAGAGAAAACAGAATTTATGCTTACCTGATAAATTACTTTCTCTTGCGGTGTATCCAGTCCACGGCCCGCCCTGGCATTTAAGTTTCTCCTTTTTCTTCCTAACCTTTGGTCGAATGACTGGGGGGTGGAGCTAGAGGGGGAGCTATATGGACAGCTCTGCTGTGTGGTCTCTTTCTCATTTCCTGTAGGGAATGAGAATATCCCACAAGTAAAGGATGAATCCGTGGACTGGATACACCGCAAGAGAAAGTAATTTATCAGGTAAGCATTAATTCTGTTTTTTTTGCGCATGCGTTTAACATTCAGTGCCTAATATGCACATGCGTTAGTAAATTATTAGGCAATCGCTATCGTAACTGCAATTTTAAATGCGCATGTGTACTGACTGCATATCTTGTAAAAGCTTCTAAATCAATCAGCAGTTGATGAACGCATGCGCATAAAGAAATTGTGACGTCTCCGAAAAGGGGCTGGACGCCACGGGGTATGAAAGATTAGTTGAATACAGTGTCAATCAACGTTAGAAATGCGGTCAAAAATGGCGGGCGAGCAAGGCGATTCACCAAAATTTCGGCTGCATTTTTGGCTATTTCGATTTTTTTTTTTTTTGCCTGTTTCGGTAAAAATATTGTGTAGCCGGTTTCAAATTTGATGCTAGCCTAGAGCTGCTGTTTAAGTTTATTACTTGACTTACTGTTCTGCATATAATGTGTTTTCTAGGACTATACCTTATTTGGATAATTGGTAAAAAATAAAAAAAAACTTAAATATGATTTAGTTACATAGAACTAAATAAAGAATAATACAGTATATTGATATTTATAATTTGATTTATTTATAATGGCATTTTTTGCTTTTTTTTTTTTCTTGGTAAAATTTGTGTTTTAAGATATTTTTGTCTAATTTTAGTGTGTTACTTTCAATAAAAGTGTGGGCTTTTTTTATTGGCTCTAATTATGGGAAAAAAAAAACTAAAAAAAAAAATAATTTGAAAAAAATACATTTTCGGTATCAGTTTCGGTTTTTGGCCAAGTGCATCCCGGATTTTTGGATTCGGTTTCGGTCCAGAATTTCCATTTTGGTGCATCACTAACATTTATGAAAAGAAAAATCTAGTGTACAATGTCCCTTTAAGAGAAACAAATCCAATTGCTTTATTCCATTGGTCTGATGAAGGAATGCATTCCCCCGAAACGTCACTATCGATTTTAAAGCAATTGGATTTGTTTTCATAAATCCAGAGTGCTTTGTCTTTATAATATTGAATTTATTCTAGAGTGCTGGCCCTTATTTATATATCTATCTCCCCACATCCTAGGGGTAGAATTCTAGTGGGTTTGTCAAGCCCTGCAAGTCTGAAAAAAGGTGCAATTTTTGAATGCTAGGGCACTAACAGCAGTGTTCTTTGCAGAACATTTTGCCCCCCCCAGCTGGCATTATAAAGAAGCTGGATGGGTGGCAAAGTAATACTGACATTTTGTATCATTTTATAAAGGTTACTTGCACAAATTTTAAGTGATGGTAAATCTTAGCGTTTTGTGTAGTATGATGCTATATTTGTAAACTTTTTTTTATTTTTTTTTATTTGCTTTAACCCCTTAATGACTGGACCATTTTTCAATTTTCTTACCCTTAATGACAATGGCTATTTTTACATTTCTGCAGTGTTTGTGTTTAGCTGTAATTTCCCTCTTACTCATTTACTGTACCCACACATATTATATACCGTTTTTCTCACCATTAAATGGACTTTCTAAAGATACCACTATTTTCATCATATCTTATAATTTACTAAAAAAAAAAAAAAAAATATGAGGAAAAAATGGAAAAAATCACACTTTTTTTAACTTTGACCCCCAAAATCTGTTACACATCTACAATCGCCAAAAAACACCCATGCTAAATAGTTTTCTAAATTTTGTCCTGAGTTTAGAAATACCCAATGTTTACACGTTCTTTGCTTTTTTGCAAGTTATGGGGCAATAAATACAAGTAGCACTTCGCTATTTCCAAACCACTTTTTTTCAAAATTAGCGCTAGTTACATTGGAACCCTGATATCTGTCAGGAATACCTGAATATCCCTTGACAGGTATATATTTTTTTTAGAAGACAACCCAAAGTATTGATCTAGGCCCATTTTGGTATATTTCATGCCACCATTTCACCGCCAAATGCGATAAAAAAAAAAAAAGTTCACTTTTTCACAAAATTTGTCACAAACTTTAGGTTTCCCACTGAAATTATTTACAAACAGCTTCTGCAATTATGGCACAAATGGTTGTAAATGCTTCTCTGGGATCCCCTTTTTTCAGAAATAGCAGACTTATATGGCTTTGGGGTTGCTTTTTGGTAATTAGAAGGCCGCTAAATGCCGCTGCGCACCACACGTGTTTTATGCCCAGGAGTGA